>NW_028248252.1:0-72714 GCF_964263255.1 Lissotriton vulgaris | reverse complement strand
ATCTGCGATTCAGAAAAGGGGGTGGTGATGGACAGAGCATCCGAATTAAACAGAACACTCCTACCCAGTCAACAGATCAGGACTTGATCCATCACCGTTTTTTAGCTTACTGCACCATCCCAGCTCAGAACCTGGCTACATGCAAATTAGTCTATCCCTGGCCCAATACATCATGGGAACAGGGCAGACCAAACTACCAAGCCAATTATTTTACTGGAAAGGAAACAAGCTTCCGGGGACCGGTTTCTGGCATTACAGCCGTCTTCGGCCCGGCTTGCTTGAAGCCTGATGGTGCAGTGAGCAAGGGACTCACATCTGAGCATACCCTTCCACGCTTGTGGTGGACAAAACGATTCAGAAAAGGGGGTGGTGATGGACAGAGCATCCGAATTAAGCAGAATACTCCTACCCAGTCAAGAGATCAGGGCTTGATCCATCACCGTTTTTTAGTCTGCAGCACTTCTTGTGTCAACATATATGTAGCCTTTTTAAACATGTGTCTGGCCTACGATTGCAGCCTGTGGGTGCAGTCTTAAATTGCCATTTTAACCTGGAAAAATAAACCTTCTGTCTGGCCTACCATAGGCCTTAAACAGCCCATAGGGCAGGGCGCAGTGTACTTAAAAAAGTTGGGCATGTACTTTTAAGTTTTACTTGTCCTGGTAGCGATAAACTCTTAAACTGTGTTTTTCACTACTGCAAGGCCTACCTCTTCAATAGGATAACATCAGAGTTAACAAATTACTTTTAAAAAGAAGTATATTTTGAGAGGCATATTTATCAAAAAATCACACAGTGCGCTATCTTGCTGTACAGGGTGGAAGGTGAAGGGTAAGAATGTTCTTTCTTTAATAATATACAGTGCATTACTCTCTTTTCCCTGCACAATCGCACAATGTGCTGTCTACTGCCAATGAAGGCACCCTTGCAAAAGGGTGCCTGTGTTATAAGCAGGATTGTTTCTGTGCAGGAAGGGACACCCTCCTGCACAAACACAATCCTCTGAGGCATTTTCCTCTTTCTACATGTGCTGCAGGGGAAACCGTTTACACTGAGGTCTTAACAACGAATGCCTTTACAACGAAGGTATTACAACAAAAATGTCTTAACCACCTATGTACCTAAAACATATTTTTTCACCACGAGCATGCCTTTACCACACGTGCCTTTACAATGAATTTTGTTCTAAAAGCATGAATGGTAAGGGCATACTCATAATAAACAATTTACATGTAAATTTAAGTATTAAAGTAAGTATTAAGGGCCTGATTTAGATCTAAAGAAGAAGGTTGCCCAATGAAGCCCTCGAACACGAAGGGGTAAACACACACATGCCTCAGGCGGTTGCAAGTACAGCATGCCGGTCTTGCTTCTATATGACACTTAGGGCCAGATTTAGAGCTCAGCTGCCGATATATATATATATCCACTCCAATATAATCTGAAGACCCGGAGCTGGATGTCGTGGCGGTCCTGGATGGGTGCCAGCAGCCCTATCATACGCAAACACGTCCCCTCATACAGAGATGACCAGGACACTCCGGTCTTCTCAAATAATTTATTATACTTGATGCCTTGTCACCAACGCGGTTTGGCTTTCGCCTTTCTCATGCAGAGCCGACACGACGCGTTTCATTCACAAAGTCATAACAATCGATGATGGACTACAAACGTGTGCAGTGTCAGGAGAGTTTCACAGAGTAGGCGTCATCTTAACATGCATATGCAGTCTATTCCCAGCAATACAACTAGATTCATTATGCTCTAAATTGTTACAGAGTTCACATATAATGAATAAGATATTTTATATCCAAATCACAAATTAATTCTTCTTTACCATACAATTATGTAATGCCACAACCGGCTTGCATGTAGTACCTAGTGGCACCAATAATAGCTAACAAATGTATATACAACATTCCTGTCCTACAGACCAAATAGTCTAGAATTCTCATACCCATGTGGGCTGTAGTGGCAGTGGATTCAGTTCCATGGAGTTCGCATTATTCACATCCCCTGACCAAAATACACTGAATATCTCATCCCATTCTGTCTAGGTCTTATATTCCTTGCACACAAAATTATTAAATGGGATTGTCCAAACATTCACCACTCATGTGAGCTATATATGACCATTAAGCCAACAGAGTAAGCCAGTGTCTCGCCCAAGTGGGCTAATCTCGTAATACTTTTCTCAGAGCTGAGCTTACTGTAGTAAAGAGGACTACACAATGAGTAGGTTCAAGCAGGTTTAATGCAGGAAGACAGCTTAACAACCACAGCAGGTAACAGGTATCCTCATCCAGGAATCATAGGCCAGTACAACTCAAGGATAAACATTCCAACAGTAGGCACACTGCTGAGTGACATAGGAGAGTTCTAAATGACATGTAATGGAATACCACACACCTCCCCCCCTTTAAAAAAAACAAAAAAAATAAATAAATAAATAAAAAAAAATGAAGTGCAAAAGAAATTCAAACTCTAATAAAATCTTTGAACTTAGAAGGAGCAAACTTGGCACGTTCGCTACGTCTTAATGAGATCTCTTCACACACAACATCTGAATGATTGTCTATGACAACATTAGGAATCGGTCGAGAATCAGGATTGATTCGAGAATCAGAGTTACTTACAGGTTTTTTTTCCAAATTGTCATAAACTTCATGCGTGCCAGAGAACCCATCTGAGACATGGTCTGAGAGAAGTTTCTGCATACCGGAGGAATTATCTGAAACAAGTTTCTCTGGACAATCTGAAACAAGTTTCTCTGGAAAAGAAGACTTCTGAGAAGGAGTAACAAAGGGTTTGCATAAGGAAATCCTTCTCAAATTCCATATTTCCCCCCCTTCAACTCTGACAGCTTTGCTAAAGATTTCAATTACTTTGATGGGGTCAGACCATCTAGAGACATTCTTGTGAAACAAACCACCCATTTTAACACGAACTCGATCACCCACCTTTACACTGCAAGAGTTATACTTCTTTTTGGCAGAGTGCTGGGTCATGCTTTCTTGGTATTTCCCAATCCGATTCTTTAATGCCTTGAAATCTACCTCGTAGGGAGTATCACTTTTTAACCACCAGGGAAAGAGTTGAGAACCTGGTTTCCTCCCTCGCAATAATTCAAATGGGGATAAACCAGTGACAGAATTGGGAGACAACCGATAAGTTAATAGAGTAGCCTGGAGTGCTTTCTTCCACTTCAAACCACTCTTAACGGCCAATTGACAAGATTCTTTGATGACTTTGTTGAACCTTTCAACTTGGCCATTGGCTTGTGGAAAATAATTAGAAGTCCTTTTGTGAATAACCCCACATTTTTTCAAAAAACACTCAAACTCATTGCTGATGAACTGTGGCCCATTGTCTGAGATAGGTTCCTCTGGCAAACCTTCTCTAGCAAAAATTTCATCAAGGAAATCAATTACATGTTCTGAGGAAATCTTCTCAACAATTTTTAATTCAGGCCACTTAGAGAAGTAGTCAATTAAAACTAAACCATACATTTCCTTACCAGACTGATAACTGAAAGGTCCGATAATATCAATTGCTAACCTACGCCAAGGACCATTAGCGTACTCAATGGGTGTGATGTCGTCAGCCAAACTCTTCACAGATTTATCACTTAAAGAGCAAGGAGAACAATTCCTGACCCAATTATCAACCATGGCATCAATCCCAGGCCACCAATAGTGTTCCCTGATCCTTCTCTTGGTTGTGGACATTCCCATGTGCCCTTCATGAGCTAATTTGCAAATCTTTTCTCTCAAACTAGAGGGAGGTATGATCTTATCAGACCTTAGGATAATGTTTTCAGATAGCATTAAATCATCCTTCACTTTGTAAAACGACCCCAACTCACCAGAGAGCTTCCTTTCTTCAGGCCAACCTTTAATCAAATATTGTTTAACAAGATTCAAAACAACATCATTCTCCATGGCTTCAGACCAATTCTTTTCTGAAAGAATTAAGGAGCTCTCTTGATCTGAAGTTATGTTAATGTCTGCAAATGAGTACGCAACATCACAGTCTATACTCTCACCAACTTCCACACTGGCTGGGAAACGGGACATACAGTCCGCGTGAACATTTAAACGACCTGGAACATAAACAACTTCACAGCGGTATTCCTGTAATTTGGCTGCTAGTCTCGCTAAACGAGCAGTAAGAACTCTACCACCACCTGCGGCTAGCATGGTGATGAGAGGTTTATGGTCAGTTCTTAAGGAAAACTTTGTTCCCCACAGAAACTGTCTGAAATGCTGAGAAGCCCAAGTACAAGCAAGTAATTCTCTCTCTATAGTAGAGTAATTTTTCTCAGCGTCACGTAGGGCTCGAGAAGCGTAAGAGACAACAAACTCGCCAGTTTTGTCTTTTTGCATTAGAACGGCCCCTAGACCCACATTGCTAGCATCAACATAAACGATACATTCTTTACCCACAGAATAAGGTTTCAAAAACGGGGCTTCAACAATTTTTTTCTTTAGTATTCCAAAGGAATTCTCTTGCTCTTTCCCCCAAACAAATTTTGCATTTTTCTTTAGAAGAATTCTTAAGGGATGCACAATATCAGAATAATTTTTAACAAATTTGCCATAGAACTCAGTCAACCCTAAAAAGGAAAGTAACTGTTCTTTTGAACTTGGAGAAGGAGCATTCACAATATTTTGAACATGATTAATTTTAGGTTTGATACCATGACTTGATATTTCATGTCCAAGATACTCAACTTTGTCTTGCCTGAATTTGCACTTATTATATTTCAGAGTAAGACCCTTGGAACGGACTCTAGCCAGAACACATGAAAGATTCTCATCATGATCAGTATGGTCTTTCCCAAAAATCAAAATATCGTCTTGAAAAGCTATAGCCCCTTTGCAGTCTGCTAATAGTTCTTTCATGAGACGCTGGAAGACGGAGGCTGCACTTGCCAACCCAAAAGGCATGCGTAAATACTGAAACATGCCCTCTGGGGTAACGAAAGCAGTCAATTTCCTTGAATCTTCATCTAATTCTACTTGGTGATATGCGCTAGCTAAATCAATTGAGGAAAATACGGTAGCGCCTGACAGTGCGGAAATTAACTCCTGAATATTTGGCAAAGGATGTTTATCAATCCATATCTCTTTATTGAGACTGCGCAAATCCGCACATAAACGGAGTTCGCCAGAGCTCTTAAGAGAAATAACAATAGGCGAAACCCAAGGAGAAGATTCAATTGGTTCTATTATGTTCCTGTTTACTAAATCATCTAGGATTTCTTTTAACTTGGACCTATAGGCTAAAGGAACATTCCTTACCCTATGCCTGACAGGGACAGCATTATCATTTAAAACAATCTTATGTTTGATACCACACTTACTACAGTGTTCTTCGCCCTTGAACAGGAACGTTACTCATCTCGCTCCTCTCCACATTCACTCACGTGCCCAAAACCTAGTGGGGTGTTAGATTCCTATGGAATCTAACACCACAAATGACAGGAGTTTGTCTTTTTGTGAATGTTTTTCCTTAAAGTGTTGGGCCACTGTTTATTGTTCATTGTTTCTTCTCAAGGCTCTCTTTTATTTCAACACCCTCTTCTTCTTCACCTTGTGGATGGTACTACCAGTGTAGTACTTCCCACAAGGACCAACGAGGCAGTAGATGCAAAAGACTGTGTTACAATCAAATTTCCCTCTAATCTCAAATTCTCTGTTACTATTTGGGACCTTAATTTTTGTACAATTTGAATAGTTTACACAAGCCTTGCATCTCATACAATGCAAAAAGCCTGTTCTGTTTGTGCAAATATGTTGGCGGGCCACATTGGGTGTAATCACATTATGACTGAGATCATCTTTGAGGGATCTACTTCTTCTGAATGTTATTTGCAGTCTCTCATGCAAATATCTGTTCAAGACCTGATCAGTCTGTAAAATGTGCAAGTTCTTATTGAAGATCTTTCTGATTTTAAAAGACTGATTATCTGGTAATAAACCTAACCTGGTCTTTTTCATCTTCTGTAGTTCTCTTGTTTGAATGGAGTAAGTTAGACCTCGGTAAGGTGTCAACTCTCGTAATTGCTAGCTGAATTTTTTTTATTATAGCCTCTTTCCCTGAAACCTTTGATCATCAGCCCCTTTTCCTGTTCACATTATTCCTGTTATATGGTCACAGAAAAAAATAAAGGTAACAGGGACATTATAGTAAGGCTCAGGTAATATACATATATATGTATATATACACACACACACACACACACATACATATGTATATATGTATGTGTATATACATATTTTTATTTATACATGCATTGCTTGGCAGGCTGAAAGAGCAAGTGGTCAAGACACAGCCCATTGGAGGAGGAGCATGATGACAGCATTAAGGAGCAAGTTTCCACCCACCTGCACCACGTTTCAACCAGCACAGAGAGCTCAGAGACCCAGGAACAGGCACTGAGAGAGCGATTTGGAAGGCTTGAAACGTGTCTGCCTTAGCGTTTCAAGGGGACTGCTAGCACCACACGCATAACATTTTAATAAAACCCTTGCCCTTGAACTCTGGAGTGTGCTGTGCTTTTTCAGATGAGGAGCAGGTACTGGTTTTATATATATAGCTCCAACTAAACCAACACCGAGGGCACAAAATGAAGAAGCAAGTGCCTCAGAGGCCATAAGTACTGATGGTAGTCTAGTCCCAAGTAGTGAAGAGTCGGAGGACAGTGACCCTGGTGCAAAGCAAGGGGATATAGGTCAACTCACTCTGGCCGAGGAAATAGAATATGTTCGGGCTCAACGCAAATCTACCCCCGTCCAAAAAACCAGAATCCACATCAGGGAAAAGCAGGAGCACCAGGAAAAAACAGCGCAGAAAATGCACCAAAGCAAAAAGGAGGTCAGCAGCAGAAAAAGCGAGTTTGGAAGAACAAAAAACAGTAGATGAACAAACTATTGTAAATCTTACAGAAATTGACCTAAACCTGGCAGAAAAACAATTGCTTTCCCTAGGTCTCTCATTCTGCCCGGAGAGTAATTTTAATTATTGCAATACACGCGTGGACGTTTTCAAGTTCATAAGAAAAATCTAATTAAAAAAATATTATTCTATAAAATTGAATTTGGAAACAAAGAAAAAATTACAAACAACGAAGACCGCACAACGTAGTGGTCTACTAGTCAGAGACATCCCACTGATGCGTACTATGCAAACATTACAAGGGATCGAAAATGAAACAGCAAATACTCAGGTAGTGGTCAACAGGGAAGACATTGAAATTGGCCACGCTTCCAACAGTCCATTCAAAGCAGCCTCAACTTTCGTTCCAAACATGCCACGAGATGCCATTGATATTTATGCAGAGTGCATAATAGAAGAAATTAAACTTCTGCAAATTAAAACAGCCAGAAAGCGCCAACCACCAGGCGAAAACATAAAGAACTATACAAACCTAATGCAAAAATTGAAACAAAACCAGACCATTGTCGTGAACCAATCCGACAAAGGAGGTAATATTTTTTTATGGAGCAAGGTGGAATATATGAAAGAAGCATATAAACATCTCGATGACAAGGAATGTTATGTTAGAATGGAAATGAATGCTGTGAATAAAATCCATGGACAATATAAAAACGAACTCAATCAATGGAAACGTGATGGCCTTATCACTAAGGATGAACATAATTTTCTATGGAAAGAACATCCTACCATACCAAACATTTACTTCATCCCCAAGGTCCATAAAAAGGTACTACCAACCCCTGGACGACCAATTGTGTCTTCGATTAATAGCATGTTTGAGAACACCTCCAAATATATTGATCACTACCTACAGGACTTTGTGACAGCGTTACCTGCCTATATCAAGGATACTACTGAATTCCTTTTTTTGCTGAACCAATGCAAATGGTCTGAGGAACTGTTGTTCATAACTATGGACATTGCAACGCTTTACACAAGCATTGACCATGTTGATGGACTTAGAGCAGTAAAATTCTACTTAAGCAAGAGACCCATTGAAATGTACAATCATAATTGTATGTTACTCAAAATGATTGACAAATGTTTGAATAATAATATCTTTTTGTTCAACAACTCCTTATTTAAACAACTTAGAGGAGTGGCTATGGGGGCATGTTTCTCCCCCAGCTACGCGGGGCTCCACGTAGGCTGGTGGGAGGAACATGTCCTCAGGGTCCATTTTGCTTCAATCTGCTCGAACCACATTCTAAAATACTGGAGATACATTGATGATGTATTTATCATATGGCAGGGATCTACACAAGAAGCAGTGAATTTTGTAAATAACATCAATGATAATGAACTGAACCTGAAATTCACAGCTAGCATGAGTAGAATAGAAGCAGATTTTCTAGATGTGCATGTGGCGGTTGGAAAATAATTAAATAATAACTAGTATTTTCAGAAAAAGCACATCTGGAAATACGATTCTCCATGCTGGAAGCTTCCACCCCAACACACACAATTGCCAGCATACCTTACGGAGAGTTTTTACGTATCCATCGCACTTGTAGCTCTCCTATACTTAGAGACAAACAACAAAAGGATGCTAAGTGTAGACTTATAGCCAGGGGATATACACCATCTATGCTAGATACTGCAATGAAAAAGGCAAATTCCTTAAATCGTCAAGATCTCCTAAATCCAGATAGGAAGAACACAGAAAAAGATCCAGACCCGACGGTCGCCAACCAAATCAGACTCATCACTGGGTACAGCAGGCAGGCAAAACAAATTGGCCAAATTGTCAGACGTGAATGGCCTATTTTAATGACTGATTCAGTTTTGAAGGAGATCATGCCCAAAGCTCCCACTATTACTTTCAGACGCGCATTTTCAATGCGCAATGAATTAGTCACCAGTAGCCCTGAAATCAGTAAAGGAAAGAACTGGTTATCCCCCAAACAGGGTTTTTTTAAGTGCAGTTCTTGCCGGGCGTGCACTTTTGGGGTTAATACCACTACATATACAACCCCTTTTGATACAAACCCGGTTCCCTTACGGGCCCATTTCACATGTCGCACTGAAAATGCGGTATTTGTGCTCCAATGCACTTGTAATCTAAGGTACGTGGGCAGTACGAAACATCCAGCCCACGTCCGCATTTTGCAGCACATAAGGGCTATTGTAAATACTGATTTAACATACCCCGTAGCCCGACATTTTGCGACCTTTCATAACAAAGATTTAACCAACTTACAATGCTTTGTTATTGATGCAGTGGAGCAGACGTAAAGGGGTGGTGACACAGAAAAGAAATTACGCCAGTTAGAGTCTAAGTATATCATCAAACTTAACATCAAGACTCCTGGGGGCCTAAACATGGGCGAGGATCTTAAGAATTTTCTCTGAATCAAAATTGAATGATGGTGGACTCCAGGCTTGGGGTTCACATCATGGCCTAACGTCAATTTTACATCATGATATATATTTATGAATGAGTCCCCCTCCTTCTGAGGGCAGGTTGAATGTATAATGAACCAAGGCATTCTAAGTAAATATTCTAAGATTTTGAACAATAGTTACATTCCATTCATTTATGCTGTTTTTAATACACTATACACTTGTCACTTCTTATCATGTATTTGGACAGGAAGTGTTTTTTCTTTCTTTTGCAAAGGTCTCTATAATTTTGATCTCCACCATACTATATTTGCACAAAATAATCACACAAAAAGATGGTGTCTAACACTCGCAGAACATAACCATGTGCTACAGTCACCAATGAGACATTATGGCATAGAGAGATATGCATATTTCTTATAAGGTATATCTTGTGCAAACCTGATACAAATGGCTATATGAAATTCAACTTTTTAAAAAAAATTATTACCATTTATAAAATTTGTCTTTGATTGTCCCATTGATTTATCCAACGTGTTCATAACTTTTAAGCACTAAGCACTTTATCCATATCAAATGGTTAATTTGGCACAAGTCGTATGTTTACATTGTGAAGCACATCTGCACTTTATTTTTGCAATGTTGCAATAATGAAAGGCACAGTTTTAATACTGTAGGTATTGCAGCCTTTTTATATAGTGTCATGCCGCAATAAATGTATTTGTACCTATTATTAATTTTCATGGGACCATGTACAATCGATAGACTTTTAAAATACGGACAAACGATATCTTGCTGTTCTCAGTGTTTTTCAATGCCTTCTTTAACTCCTACGTCAGGTTATCATTGCACAAAACCTTAAAAATATATATATGCGCTTATAAGTTTTGTTATCTGCTGCATGAATCTCTGTAATGTTATAACTGGTTATTTTGCTATATACAATACAGTATGATGTTCATATGTTTTTTGCAATTATAACATGGTGTCTTATGCCGTTCAAATATGGCGGGACCTTTACAATGTTTGTAGAAAAGCACTTGACCGATCATGTCTGTTGTTTATGTTCATTATCCAACAGCGAGTTTTGGCGCGTGTTTTGCACATTATGTATATTTAAAATGGTGGAGCCAGTTTGGCTAATTGTCAGTGAACAAGGGCACAGCCGGTGCCCGAAACGCGTCTGACGAGGCTTTGCACCCTGCATGCACAAATAAATTTCATCACATGAAATTACCTGAAGTCTGGCTGTGGCGTAATTTGGTGTCCCGTTTTCTTGTCAGCAGACCTATTGCTTTTCGTGACAAGCTGGAGTTCATATATATATATATATATATATATATATATATATATATATATATATATATATATATATATATTTGTCAAAGGCTAGTAACTAAACTCCACAGGAAAGCATCAGCTGGCAACAGTTTATTATTTGCCACAAGTTCCCACCCGTACAGTTTGGTCCAAAGCATCCCCTATGGGTAATTACTGAGAGCCAAAAGAAACAGCAGTACAAATGAGGAGTTTGAAAAGGAGACGAGATTGATGAGTGAGAGATTTAGTGAAAGGGGCTACACAAAGAAAACAATAGATCAAGCCATTGAAAAGGTCAATAAAGTGGAGAGAACGGCATTACTGACACCTAAGCAGAGGTCCTTAGATGAGAAAAACAGTACAGTAAGATTTATCACAACTTATTCAGGCCAAGCCTTTCAAGTGCATAAAATCCTAGCACAGAATTGGCAAATCCTAAAGACAGACAACTATCTGAGACAATGTCTTAGTGAGACTCCTGAAATCACTTATAGGAAAAGTAAAACATTAAAAGACGAACTCAGTAAAAATGCAATTTCAGCTATGGATACAAGACTAGACAGGACAACAGGAGGTTTTGAGTGCTGTATGAAGTGCAAGGCATGTAGGGGGAGTAAAAATTGTGAAGCAATAAAAGTTCCAAATAGCAAGAGAGTGTTCATTATCAAAGGGCCCTTTGATTGTAACACAGAGTACTCTGTGTACTGTCTTATTTGCCCTTGTTCTAAGTATTACATCGGCAGCACGATACATAGAGCCAAAATGAGAGTGCTTGAACATAAGAGGGCAATCCGCAACAACAATGAACAATATCCTGTCGCCAGACATTTTAAAATCTACCATGGCCAAAATGACAACCTGTTGTCGTTTGTTGTACTGGATGCGGTTAAACCATCAATAAGGGGTGGAGACAGATTACACCAACTGAGAGTAATGGAGTCAAAATTTATCATAGACTTCGAGACTCTACACCCGATTGGTATGAACTCTAATGAAGAGTTAGCAGTACATATAGCGTGAAAAGGTTACTTATGATCTGGAATTCATCTGTTTCTTTCAATGAAGTAAACTGTTTTAATGTGACATTACAATATTTTTTAATTGTTCTTTATGAGTTATATTTTTTAGTGTAGAATATTTCACCAATTTATGCACATTTATGTTTTTCACTTGTAGGACACCGTAACTGTTTAACACATTGAAATCTTCAAGACATCGCCCTTGGGAAGTTTGAATGAAAATGCACGTTAACCTTATGAACTTATCAGCCCACTTGGGCTAGAGCAGGTCATAAAAAGTAGAAATTGATATTATTTGATATTATATTGATCGCATAAATTATGGCCCACTTGGGCGGGACTTTTGAGAATTTAATAATTCCTACGATGAATCATGTTCATTTACGTTATTTTACCCACTTGGGCGGGAGTGCTGCTGGTTGAACAATATCCTTTTTCTTTGATAACCATACAATGAAATCATGTATGTTTATAAATTTGTAATGACTGTATTTGAATCAGCAAAGTAACGCTGGACTAATTCATTCTCCCATGAAACGGATTTTGTTAAGGGCAAAAGTGTGTTACATATACTATGAAGGACGATTACTATTAGCGTATGGAATTGACTAGCTTAAAATGTCTGCCACATAACAGTTTGTTGTCCTACTGCACTTTCTATGCACTAGTATGTAAATAGCACTGGTCACTTTCACAGCTTTACCGTGAACAAGCCGTCGCTGGCGAAACACGTCGATAGGCAGTTGCCACTTTTTGCCTAAATAAACAACTTGATCACGCATCCAGAGGTATCCTGCGTTATTTCCTTTTGGAGAGGGAAATTGTAAATGATTCATATATATATATATATATATATAAATATCCCTTGCTCGGAGGCTGGTTTGTGGATATATATATATCGGCTTTGGAAGAAGACCGTTTGGTCGAAACGCGTCGCCATTAAACATACTTTAAACACAGACCCTGGAGTGCGAGTCTCTTTGTGTGGCTGCGGCGTGGATGCAAGCTGTCAGCCCTTTCGAAAATATATATATATATCACCGAATCTCCTTCTTTCACAAAGAAGCAGAGGCCACACAGGGGAGACAGTGGAAGCTCTCTTTAATGAATCTGCGGCATTATGCATTTCGGCCTGGCGGCCTTCCTCAGATGCCTAGCAATGTTCAGGTGACTGCAACAAACACTACTTATGTGTCCTGCTGGCCCTTATTGGTCAGAGTTCGCCCTGCCCCCTTAATTTGGTCATGTGCTCACCACTCGCCGCCGGTAATGACTACGAGTCCCAGAATCCCCTACTCTGGTTCGTGTTGCACGGGGACAATTCCATGTGGTTAGGCAAAGTTCAGGCAGTTCGTGATATGCTGACAATCCATTTCCCGTGACTGTAGATCAAAGGAAGCTTCCTCCGGTCCCCAAACGTTCTTGCCATCCAGCGTTCAGTGTCCACAGGGTTGGGGAAGATATGACAGTTCGATCTCCCCTCCGTGAAGTCACGGACTTGTTACAGCCGCCCTTGTGATGTCTGTGCTGTGTGGCGTGATCCGGGTCTCCCAATAACTTGGACAAAGAAAAAAACTTGCCGGAGCACGTTTTATCACCAGTATGACCCGGGCCAACCTTGAAGAACGGGACCTCTGTAGCGCGTTCCTGGCATCCGCGCGTAATATCTCACCGAATCTCCTCCTTTCACAAAGAAGCAGAGGCCACACAGGGGAGACAGTGGAAGCTCTCTTTAATGAATCTGCGGCATTATGCATTATATCGAAACAAACCTCCCTCACGAATGACGAAAGCAGGAGCCCAAGGGGACAGGTAAGAAAAGCATTATTCCACAGGTTACAGTTCCAATGGCGGCGAATGCATTTCGGCTCATACCTTCTTCAGCGCCCAACACCGGATAAGTGAGTCACAGTTCGTTGTTCCCTACTGCCTGTAAATAGTTGTCAATGTTCCGCTCCTCTCCCTCTTGATGCCGATCACCTGTTGTAGGTCGTCTGTAATCCCACGAACTAAAACTCCCAAGATGCCGAATGTTCATGCAACAAAGGTCGGTGGAAATAGGGGGAGAGAAAGTGATGAAGAACCAAATTTTCTGTAGCGGAACCCCAGGCAGGCAGGGCATGCTGACTCACTCCACTGTTCGCTGCAGACAAAGCCCCTCCTCGAGTCCCCTCAAATCGTCACAGCCACCAGTCCCGGGAGAACAATGTGCAGGGGCTAAATTGCAAAAAGCAGAATGCCTGATAGAGGTATGATACCTCAACTGCTCGCGTTCTCCTGTTCCCAGGGCGGGTACCGGGCATATCCTCAACAGAAAAACCAAACAATGCCACAAGGCGTGCCAGCCTGTGTCCGGACTCAAAGCGTGAAGAGGACTCCTTGAAATGCACTGCTGGCTGGCGCATGTAAAGTCTCGAAACAAACCTCCCTCACGAATGACGAAAGCAGGAGCCCATGGGGACAGGTAAGAAAAGCTTTATTCCACAGGTTACAGTTCCAATGGCGGCGAATGCAATTTGGCTCATGCCTTCTTCAGTGCCCAACACCGGATAAGTGAGTCACAGTTCGTTGTTCCCTGCTGCCTGTAAATAGTTGTCAATGTTCCGCTATATATATATATATATATATATATATATATATATATATATATATATATATATATATATATATATATATATATATATATATATATATATATATTTTTTTTTATATTCTATTCGAAGATGCTCTGAAGATAGAGGGGCCACACACAACATGGATAATCCTTCTTTATTTGAAAGAACAGCAGCAGAGTCAACAGCACCCTCCCAGCATCACTTCCTTTGCCGCTGCGCCAAACACGTTTCAGGTTAAAACTCCCTTGTTCACTGGCCTGGCATTTGGGGAAACAGCTGCTCTAATGTGAAATCACCCTCGCGATTTTATAGTCTGTCCCGCCTTCAGTGGGCATTTTCACTCAATGTCTCTTGGTCTTTGTAGTGCAGTTTCAAAGTTCATATTGAAGGCTGCTGTATATTTCCCTCGTTAAGTTTAATAATACATTGTTGGTTGCTGTTGTAGGCACGGTTGAAGCGCTGCTCGTTTAAGCTCTTTCAAACCGGACACGTTGTTCCTCTCGTGCGCTGACATAGTGACAGCAAACGGACCTGCTGCAGTCTGCATTTGGGCTCCCTTACGGCCTGAGCAGGCCGCCATACGTTTCATTCAAAGACGCTCTGGAGCTAGAGGGGCCACAAACAACATGGATAATCCTTCTGAGCATTCATCCATTCAGATTCGTCGGTCCCCGCTCTGGTCAGTGGCCCGGGGGGAACTTGTTCTCTGATCTTACTAGCTTCATTATGTTCTCAAAACCCCACAGTTCTGCCCCGTTTGGGGACGAAGGCAAGGCTTTCCCTTCATAGACCATGATGACGGGGGTGACAGGTCGGCTATGGGAGAGGCGCTGGTGCCTTACAATGGCCCCGACACTCGTTTATGGTTAAGTAGCATCTTTGTCAGATGGGAGTTCCATTTCATCAAGTTATTGACCCGTACACCCAGATAGTCAAAAGCTTCGACTAATTCTAAAGGGGAGTCATCCAACTTGATACTGTTTCTAAAAAGCTTGGATGAGACCAGAGCCATTAGCTTTATTTTGGTTGTATTTATGCACAAGCCTCTGGACTTACAAAACTGGCTGAACCGATCCAGCAGTTTTTGGAGTCCCATTGGGCTTTTAGAGATCAGAAGGGTATCGTCTGCAAAGAGCAGCGTGGGCGTTTTTTCCCCTGCCAGGGTTGGCGCATCGGCAGGGTTCTCCCTCAGAGGTTCCACCACCCCGTTAACAAAGAGTGAGAACAAGGTCGGGCCAGAACACAACCCCTCTCTCTACCGCTACTCTCTCAGTCAGGTGTCCCTGTCAGCCCCACGTCACTCTAGCATAGTTCTCCTCTTGAAGGCGAACAATCAGATCCAATATCCGGGGGAGGGACGCCCAAGTCAGACAGAACCTGCCAGAGCCTGGCACGAGGGACCAGGTTGAAGGCTGTTCTTAAGTCAATGAATGCCAAATACAGGCTGCCTTTCTCTAGTGTTACAGATTTCCAATAAATCATGAAAAATCTGAAGACCTGGTCCATTGTGCCCACCCCCTGCCTGAATCCTGCCTGGAAATGAGACAAAATCTCATCCTTGTCCATCCAGGACCTCAGCCTTGTAAGGAGGACCCTTCCAACCACTTTCTGCACTACGTCGATTAAGCTAATCGGCCTGTAGTTGGCAGGATCCTCCCTATCCCCTTTCTTGTAGATCATCACCACCTCGGCGCCCTTCCAGGAATCCGGAACAGGATAGCCGCCCGCGATGCGGTTCAGGACCCGGAGGATGAAGAGGGCCCAGACCTCTCTGTCATGGCGTATTTGGTCATCAGGGAGGCCGTCTGGACCCGCCGCCTTGCCCGGCGCGATGCTTGGAATAGCTGATTGTACCTCCTCGAGACTAAACACATCCCCCGAATCGGGGATTCCAAAGGCGACCGGCCATGCCCCCTCTTCTAGTGGTGAGTCCCCCCGCTCCCGAATACAGGCCACGGAAGTGCTCAAACCATTGGCAACCTGTGATATGGTTGGGGATTGGGGCATCTCCCTTCCTTTTGCTGATGTTAATAAGCTCCCAGAATGGGGTGGAATCCTTCAACTGGGCAGCAGATTTAAGCACCTGCCAGTGCATTTCTTCCCATGCCCTCTTAGCTTTGTTGATGGTCCTGTAGTAGAGTTTTCTAGCTAGGGTTATTTTTGTCTGGTCTTTTGCTCTGAGAGCTAGCGATAGGTCCTGTCTCCTTTCCCTACATAGGGCAGTGTACCACAAATTCATTGCTTGTGTGGAGTGTGGTTTGCGGCAGCCATTATCCTTTATGCGGAAAAACTCCCCTATCTTTCCCGTGGTCTCCTGATCTATCTCAATAAATTTGAAGTCCAGTTGGGCCGTAGAAGTAGGCATAGATAGAGAATCAAGCTCAAGGTCTTCAACTACAGCATATCCCTTATACTTTCCAGGGTCTGGTCCTGCTTGGCAACCATGTGCCACCTCAGGCAGCGATTACAATTAGATGGTTGTACCTCCCTAGTCGACAGCAGTGGGGTTATGCCCGTGACGCTAGATGTGATATCTGTTGCTCGGGTCAATTGCATGGACAAAGGGTTGTGGGCGCTGTGTAAAGTCGGGATGACCTCCATATCGATAAGGTTGGCCCATAGACCCACATCTAGCAAAATATAATCAATACGGGAAGGGGAGCTAATCCTGTTGAAGGTGTGAGCCCCATTAGGGTCGGAGCGAGTCCTGCCGTTAGCTGCTCTTAAATTATGTTCTAGGGTCAGACCATTAATTCGTATAGCTCTTTGGGACCATTTCTTTATTGGGGCTAGGTTTAGTGCTGGAATAGCCCATTTAGAATCCTCATCCCTAGTGCCCAAGATATCATCCTCACCCAACGGTTCAAACGTGCAATTAAGGTCGCCTGCAACAATGACCCCAGCCTTTTTGCAAATAGCTGACAACTCTACTTCGAGGACCAATAGGGCAGATGGTGCATCAACACCTTGAGATCCTCTAGCGTAAATGTTGAAGATCTCCAGGTGGGCAGAATTATCAGCCCCATCGATGGACAAGTGCAGAATGTCCTGGGAGGGAGAGTTACAGATAGATATCGACCAGTTCAGTCCAATACTAACCCAGATCAGGAGACCCCCCGAAGGCCGTCCTCTGCTCGAGCTGGTCATGGGGATGTGGTATGTAATAAACCCTGGAATGTACAAGGGGACCAGGCTCCATGTCTCCTGGAACAAGCAGACGTCATAATTGCCAATGAAGTTGTTCCATTTAGGAAGAGCCAGTTTTTTTTGTAGTCCTGCTATGTTCCAGTAGAGCAGCTGGATTACCCCCGTAGCGGCAGTACTGTGATCTACATGTCTCGCCTCTACCAACCCAGGATAGCCGAGATTGGCATTTGTAGACTCCCTAGTGTCCTTGTGAGTTTCATCGCCCTGCTCTAGTGGGGCCATACATGTACCTACACCTTCTAGAGGGCACGAGAGCAGAAGGACAATCTGCCAGGCGACCCCACTTTAGTCAGTCAACTTGGCTCAGTCCAGAGCCACCCACCGCCCGGGCCACTAACCAGAGCGGGGACCGAAGAATCTGAATGGATGAATGCTCAGGGGGAGATGTTCTAAACTCAAGAGCTAGTAGATTCTCTGCTATCGAGGAATCAAAGAACTGGATCTCCACACAGTTAGTTTCCGAATTCACCATTGTGACCCGCCTACCTTTGGCCATGTCCTCCCGTATGATTGATCTGCAACCCCTTGTGTGCCTCAGCCAATGTATGGCCTTGTTATGGATGGTCTCGCTACTTTCATCGCCCCCTGCTGTGGCCAATCTAGGTACCTGTGTCATGTATACAGTAGCCCTGAAATTGTAGCAGTGAGACAGGCCACCTTGCAGGCCTGTTAGGGGGGACCGAAAAGCAGTTCATAGTCGTGGATGGAACCTGCCCCTTGGAACTTTCTTCAGGTGCCCTTGGTCTCGCAGAGTCAGCGTATGAGTTCACAGTGGGGCGAGTATTATTTGCCCCTGCATGGCCCTGTGTGTAGAGGCCCAGTGGATGAGGAAGATAAGAGGGAACACCCCTGAGTTGGGTTGTGCTGGCCTTTTTAGCTGTGTTGTTTGGCCCTCGAAGGACAGATTGAGCTGGGATATTTTGTAAGGTTGCCCGCCCAGCCAGTAAGTCCTCCAACTTGTCACCCAGGGATGCTACCAACTTTTCCAACTCAATAATTCTCGCTAGTAGATTGATCTTGGAGAGCCCCCACAAATTACAGCTATCCAAATTCTCTACACAAGGCTTATCAGCGTGAACATGACCCCCCAAGGAGAATGTAGCGGCAATGTCAGGTTCTAAATCTAAAGGTGCGAACCTGTTTGAGCAAGGTACCAAGGTGGCCAAAGTATGACCCATTTCCGCCCCCCTGGGGAATCCACAACTGGAGTTATGTGAGTAGTGGGAGATGGAGCTAGTCCTTCCTCAGTCAGGGTTAGGGTAGTGTTCTTAGTGCTCACGCCATGTTTGCGGGTGTTATGTTTGACAAACATGGAAGGGATTGTTTTTTCTTGGACAGAGAGGGGACTCTCGATAGCCTCCGGCGTGGCATTGTTTGCAGATTTGGTGCTACTGTGGCTTAAGACCTCTTCGCAGTCATTCACAATTTCCTCTATTTTTGACAGCACACAGTTCATTGTTGCATGGGCCACTTTTTTAGCTTTTTTCCCTTTTTTGTTTGCGGGTATCCCCCCTCCTTTCATAGTCTTCCTCTTCACCATAGTAACAAGTGACAAGACACAGTAAGCAAGGGGCTAGTACAGTATATAGAGCCTCCTTACGAGGAGAGCAAGCAGACCCCCCCCCCCTCTGCTATGGTTTTAATTCTGCGAACAGGAGTTAATCAAACTGCCCCTCTACAGACGGACATGAAAGTACAGTACCTTTTAGGGCTTGAATAGATGGATGGAAGGGGGGTGGCCCAGCCCGGCCTCCTCCGGCCCCTGACGGCCACAGACGGCCCGCCCTTTGCCCCGGCTTCGCCCGGCGCTGCCCGCGCACGTCCCGCGGGGCGGAAGGGGAATGCTGGTTATGTTATGTTATGTTATTATTCATTTATAAAGCGCTATATCACCCCGAGGTATCTAAGCGCTCACAATGGACACATAACACTGGTAAGAACACGCAACCTCCCACTACGATGAACCCCAAGCTTCCAAGAAGAGCAGCGTCTTCAGGTGCTTTCTAAAAATGAGGAGATTAGTTTCTTACCTCAATCTGACTGGGAGCAAATTCCATACTCGGGGGGCCATGCTGGAATAGGCTCTGCCACCCTTGGATACTAAACTGAACTTCGGGCATGTCAAATTACATGCGTCAGCAGACCGAAGGGTCCTATTTGGCACATATTTAGTCAGTCGATCCTTGATATAGATGGGGGCTGAGCCATGGACCGCTTTGTGAGCGATGCATAGACTCTTGAATTTCACTCTCTGAGCTATTGGCAGCCAGTGTAAATCCTGAAGTAAAGGCGTTGCCCTTGTGTGCCGAGGCTTATTAAAAATCAGCCTGGCCGCATCGTTCATCACTACTTGGAGTCTGGCTAAAAGATTGTTAGGCAGGCCCAGATACAAGGAGTTACCGTAATCCAGCCGTGCCAAAATTAAGGCAGAAACAGCCAGCCTAAGGGTGGGGACGGACAGCAATAAGGAGAATTTCCGAAGCTGGCGCAGTAGACCGACACAAGTGCCCACCACTGCCGACACCTGCTGTGTCAAGGTCAGCAGAGCATCAATTTTGATTCCCAGACTTTTTACTGCTACCGCAGGTTCTGACATGGCCCCAATTCAACTGGCCAGAACCGATCATTCCATGGATCGGTAGCTGTATTGACTGCCAAAACTTCGGTTTTGTCTGGGTTAATTTTCAACCAATTATCCGACATCCAGTTAATCGTAAATTTGAGAATGTCTTGCATTCTCAAATAGGCGTTCGAAGAGTGTTCAGTCTGGATCAGAATTTGTGTGTCATCCCCGTAATTATAAACCCTACAGTTCAACTTATTTAGGGCTGCAATCAGTGGCTGTAGGTATATATTAAAAAGCAGGGGTGATAGAGCTGAACCCTGAGGCACCCCACATGTCAATTTGGCTGGACTTGACACGAGGTCAGATAGTTGGACTCGCTGTGAACGATTTTCTAGAAAAGAAGTCAGCCAGGCCAGGGCCGTACCCTGGATCCCACAGTCCTCAACCCACGACAATAGTTGACAATGGTTTACGGTATCAAATGCCGCGGATAAGTCCAGAAGGACCAGGGCACATGGATTTCTTTTGTCAGCCTTCAATCTCAAATCATCCAACACCGAAAGCATCACCAATTCGGTGCTGTGATGAGCTCTGAACCCTGCCTGATTGGGCTCCAGAAGAAGGTTGCTTTCTACGAAATGAGTGAGGGAGTGCAGGACATGTTGCTCTAAAATTTTAGAGAGAAAGGGTAGCTGCGAGATTGGCCTAAAGTTCTTAAAAACTTTTGGGTCGGCACCAGGTTTCTTTAGAAGGGGGATCACCCGTGCTTCCTTAAAGTTGTGGGGAACCCTTCCCTCTGCCAAGGAGCGATTCAGCAGGTTGAGAATTTTATCCTCCATGCCAGGCCAGCCCAGTTTAAAAATTTTGGGCGGGCACGGGTCGGCTGGGGATCCTGATTTCACCCGATTCATTATGGTGAATAGCGACTCCGTTGTGAGAGCTGGAAGGTCTGTTAATGTACCCAGTGTTGATCTTGGGGATATGAGGGGAGGCTCAATAGAACAGGGAAAATGGGAGGTTTGGCTAATCTCTACCATCAGATCCTTTATTTTATTCAGAAAAAAGGCCTGAAAATCTTGACAATCCTTCAAATTGAAGGTCGGGGTTGGGCCTTTCACTGTCCGCAGATCATTCAGGACTTTAAATATTTCTTTCTGCGGATTAGCCGCCTCTGAGATAGCCGTTTCGTAGAAATCGGCTTTCCTCAGGCGGATAGCCTTTTTATAATCTGCGAACTGTGTAGTATAGGCATCGCGGGCAGCAGGCAAACGGGATTTGCGCCAAGCTCTCTCGAACTTACGAAGAACTTGCTTTTTTTCTCTAAGAGCATTGTTAAACCATAGTGCTCTTTTGCCCTTATCCCTCAATTTGATTTTATGGGCAGGGGCGACTACCTCCATAGCCTCCTTGATTACCGACACCAAGGCGATGCTCTCACTTTCCAGATTTTCCCCGCATGACGGGGGGAGGTCCGACTGTGATAGAATAGCTGACAATTCTGTTGCATTAACCTGGCTCCAGCTGCGTAGCCATTTCCAGTCAGATTTGACTTCTGGCCGTTTGAAGGAAATCGGAAAATGGCCTTTAATCAAATAGTGGTCTGACCAAGGACAGGGGGAGATCGCGAGCGGGGCCAGAGATGGACTAGAGGACCAGATCAGGTCCAACGTATGACCCTTCTCATGTGTCGGTCCTCCCACCAACTGAGTGAGACCTAGGGACACTAAGACCTCTTCCAGGTGTTTGGCCTGACTCTCTTTAGGGGTCCTTTCCCAATGAAAGTTGAAGTCACCGAGCACCACCAAACCTTCATAGCGGGAACGGAGGTCATGCACCACTTTCAGGAAGGGGTCCATGAACTTAGCAGATGTGCCAGGCGGGCGGTAAACTAACAAGAATACCACACAATCTGTGGGAGAACAGAGTTTCACGGCCAAGACATCAGCACCCTCAATACACTCCGAACACAGGGTTTCAGTCTTTACAGTGTCTCTAAACAAGATGGCAACCCCCCCCCCTCTAATATTCTCTGGACGGTTAGCATGAATGGCAAAGAAATTAGGGGGCAGGGCCGCCACCAACTCTGGCGTAGAAGAGTCGTTAAGCCAGGATTCGGTGACACAGAGGAGATCGACGTCATCCTCCTGCAGGAGGGAGAAAACCTCCAAACAATGCTTTGATAGTGAACGAGTGTTAAGTAGTGCAAACCTACAGCCCTGTTTTGGCAACGGTACCAGAGAGGGTGGCCTGATTGCCAACGTCAAACTAGCAGATGGTCTCAAGAGCCCTTCCTGCCTAAGTTGCGCCAATGTTGATTCAGGTAATAAGCGAGTATTTGAAGCCCAATCTAATAGGGACTGCCTAGCGTAGACTAACCGAGGCACAGGGGTGTTGGCCATTCCTGAAGTAGTGATCCCCCAGGAAGGCCCGCCTCCAATAGAGGCAGAGCTATAGGTTGGTACAGCCCTCCACTCAAGCGGCAACAGCCGTGGTGGAACGGGGCTCAGGACCAGCAGTGAAAGTGCAATAAATCGTTAACACAGCTACAATGTAAAACGACTAAAACTATTAAAAAGCTCGCCTGAGACTCAGGCACTCTCAGGTTTGTTTAAAAAAAGTAACAGACTTTATTACGAAATTCGGCAATATGTGCAAATAGCAAGTTAGTGCAGGTAACGATTAGGATTAGGTTATATCCGGTAGTAGGGGGCGGGGCTGGTTGGCGCTGCTGGCTCCTGGGACAGAGAGTCTCTAGCACTCCTTCTCACGCCGCCCGTCTACAGAGGTCAGGGGTCCTGGTTCCTGTGCGCTGCATCACCCGCGGAGCGGGAGGCGCGAGGTGAATTTGTCTGCCCGGTAGGAGGGGGCGGGGCTGGTTGGCGCTGCTGGCTCCTGGGACAGAGAGTCCCTAGCGCTGCTTCTCCCGCCGCCCTGCTGCAGAGGTCAGGGGTCCTGGTTCCTCTGCACATGGTCTCCCGCCGAGCGGGAGGCACGAGGTGAATTTGTCTGCCCTGTAGGAGGGGGCAGGGCTGGTTGGCGCTGCTGGATCCTGTGACAGAGAGTCCCTAGCGCTGCTTCTCCCGCCGCCTTGCTGCAGAGGTCAGGGGTCCTGGTTCCTGTGCACTGGGTCTCCCGCGTAGCGGGAGGCACGAGGTGAATTTGTCTGCCCTGTAGGAGAGGGCGGGGCTGGTTGGCGTTGCTGGCTCCTGGGACAGAGAGTCCCTAGCGCTGCTTTTCCCGCCGCCTTGCTGCAGAAGTCAGGGGTCCTGGTTCCTGTGCGCTGCATCATGGTGAGTGAAATCACTGATAGCATCACTGATGACATCTCAAATGACATCACTGATGACATCATCCTGTGACCGTGTTTTTAAAAGAAGTTTATGAATGGGGATAACAGGAGGGTTTATTGGACCCCAAAGACCCTCTGCATTCAAGGGGACTTCATCCCCCAACTAGTAGTGCGCCTGTAGGCGTGTTTACAGAGTGATGGGGAAAGGGTGTGTGGCCTCCAAAAACCTCTCACCAATTTAACTGTGTGGAACTTACTTCAGATAACTGGAGGGCTTGTTGGGCCCCAAGGAGACTCTAGAGCCAAGAGGACTGCATCCCCCAAACAGCAGTGCGCCAGGAGGCACATTTGCACAGTGGCGGAGAAAGGGGGCATGGCCTCCAAAGTCCTCTCAGTAATTGCACTCTGTGGGACTAATTGGAGGTTGCACGAGGACTTCTTGGCCTCTAAAGACCCTCTGGAGCCAAAGGGACTTAATCCCCCAACTAGCAGTGCACCAGGAGGCACGCTTGCAGAGGGGTGGAGAAATGGGCCATGGGCTCTGAAGTCATCTCTACAATTGCACTCTGTGGAACTTACTGGAGGTAACAAGAGGGCTTGTTGGCTCCCAAGGACCCAACCAGAAGTGGAGCAGGAGGCCATTTGCAGAGTGGAGGTAAAAGGGCGCGGGCCTCCAGCAAGTTTCTGGTCTTGTTTTTATTTATTTTAATTATTTTGATAAGGAAGGCCGCTTGGCCCCCCTTCCCTGAGCTGAATTTGGCCCCGGGGACACCATCCTCCGGGGCCAGGCCTTTTCTGAAGGGAGGAGGCGGGTTGCATGCCCCCCACTTGAGGCCGATATTGGCGCCAGGGACACTATCCCCCAGGGCCCGGCCTTGGTTTTTTTCCGATTTTATTTTTGCTTAATTAAAGAGAGGGCCCGGGCACCCCATCCTCCTAGGCCCCGACTCTAGTGTGGGTGCACTAGTCCCTCCCAGGGTACCCACATTTAAGTGTCAGGACCGCGTGGCAGCCTCATTGTCCTGGGGCATTTTTAGAAAAAGGAGGGGGCGCACAGGCACCCCCTTCTAAGGCTCTTTTAACCCCAGGGACCACCACATCTCCTGGGTTTTTTCTTTCTAAATGTAGGGTGGCCATGTGGAACCCCCTCCTAGGCTCCAATGAAGCCCTGGGACCACCACCTCCCTGGGGCTTTATTTTTATGGAAGGAGGGGGCCACATGGACCCCTCCTGCAAAGGGGGCTTCATCCCTCAAACAGTAGTACCCCAGGGGGCGTGTTTGCAGAGTGGTTGAGAAATGGGTCAGGCCTTCTTTCAAGGACTCAGAATCCCCACTGAGGGGAATTTAAAAACACATGGAAATGCACTGAAAAAACCAAGGGTACAGGGATGTTCTAGTTTCGCTCAGATTTCACTCATACAAAATCAGTGAAATCAGCAGTTATAGTTACCTGACCTTACTATAACTTGTTCCCCCTCAGTGCACTGCTTATAACCTCATATATTACATCAGTCTTGACATGGTCAATGACATCACTGATGACATCATACATACAACTAGTCACACATCCAATCACACCCCCATACAACCTCTCATATGTCCACTCACATACCCATTGTGCCACCCACATAAGCATGTAAATGTAACTCAGATCTGTCACTGCAGCGGTCATCGAGGCTTTTAGTTGCTGCTTGTTGTGCCTTTCACATTACGCTGTGTTTTTAACATAAAAATTACTTTTATTGTTTTCACTTTGTTCTTGTTTGCCTACCTTAATCTGTGCCTCTGGTAGTTTCCTTCGCCAGCGCCCCGTTCCACCACGGGTTTTCCCGCTTGATGTGGAGGGCGCCGGCACAGATTGCAGCTCATTCCCTGATTAGCGGGCGAGGGTCACGAGTTGGGTTAGCTTCTCGGCGCTTCCCCATTTAAAACTCATGACTGCCCCGTGTGTTGCGGTCATCGATGCTTTCAGTTGCTGCTTGTTATGCCTTTCACATTACACTGTGTTTTTAACATAAAAATTACTTTTATCGTTCTCACTTTGTTCTTGTTTGCCTACCCTAATCTGTGCCTCCCGTAGTTTCCTTCGCTAGCGCCCCATTTTCCCGCTTGTTGTGGAGAGCGCTGGCACAGATTTCAGCTCATTGAGGGGCAAGGGTCACGAGTCACGAGTTGGGTTAGCGTCTCGGCGCTTCCCTATTTAAAACTCATGACTTGCTCCGCATGTAGCGGATGCGTCGCGCCAAAGGCAAGCCTGTCTGCGCCCGTCCGTGCCACGATCGCCCCAGGGGCCAGGGAGGCTGCCTTACCAGTCGTGTGTACCCAAGTAAGGCTTTGTTATGATAGAAATCTTTTGTTAGTACTCAAGCCCATAACTAAGTCTTGCCATCACACTTTTGACCCTGAGGTTTTTTTTAGATAGAATGTTTGACGGGTGCCAAAACTGTGATTTTATAAAGGAGCCTGTAACAAAGCTACTGTCTGATCTCATTGTGTTTAAGCCCCCCTCTAGCTTGATTGTTGAAAAGGGGTTTCTTATTAATGCTAGGTCTCTAGTAAAAAATAATATTGCGTTTAGAGAATTTGTTGCAGCTAGGAATCCGACTTGGGTGTTTATCCCAGAAACCTTCGGGACCTGATCTGCTTGATGCCATTCCTACCGGCTATGCGCTGTCCAGGATGGACAGAATAGGTCGCCGAGGAGGAGGACTGTATAAGGATTCTCTTATTTGCCGCACCCAGTCTCTCTCTACTCCCTCTGATCCTTTTCAGGCCTTTTATTTTTCTATTAATTCTTGCCCTTCCATTTTATTTTCTAGTCTCCTGTTTTATAGACAACCTGAGCTCAGAAACTCTTTTAGTCAGGACAAAATTAAATTGTTAGAGCCTTTTATTGAGAGGCCTAATATCACCCTCCTTGGTGATTTTAATTTCCATTTGGAGAATAGGGGATGTAGAAATATTCAAGCTCTCCTGGAAACTTTGGACTGCTGTGGTCTGTCCCAGTTTGTGGTAGGCCCTACCCATCTGGCAGGACACACCCTTTATGGGGTCTTTTCTAATGACCCTAGGTTGAGGGTGGGACCTCCGGTCCCTTTAGCATGGTCTGACCACTTTGCTGTACCGCTAAACCTGTCTTTTCAGGAAACAGTACTTCCCTTGCCAGTCTTTAAGAAGCAGGAACTAGGAAGGAATTTTAAATCTATCAATAATGAAGTACTCTCTCCCTATCTGAATAAGCTGGCGTTCGCCGATTTGCTGGATGTTAATTCCGCTGCTCTGGAACTCTCGCATGCTCTCTCAGGAGCAATGGACATCCTGGCCCCTCTTAAACATCACTATTCAGCAAGGAAGAGTCCTTCGGCTCCCTGGTATTCAGATAGACTCAGACAACTGAGACAAGGCTGTCGAAAACAGGTGAGCCTTTGCCGGGCCCATCTTGATCCCTTGGAGAAGAAACAACATAAACTATGCCTGAAGAAGTATAAGCTAGCTATCGTGGAGGAAAAAAGAGCTTATTTCTCTAAAGTTACTGCCTCCATTAACTCCCCTAGAGATCTCTTTAAGGTCATAGATTCTTTAACTTCTCCTCAGGTAGTAGATTCAATAGTGGAATCTCAGGATCTGTGCGATAACATATCTGCCTTTTTTCATACAAAGATCCTAGATATCTATGTCAGGCTTGAATCTCTCAACTCTTGCATAGGACCTCCTAATCCTCCGGCCTCCTCTGGGGTCGGGAGTCTGCCTGGTGAGCAGCCTCCGAGTCTTCTGTCTTTCCCTTCTTTATCACCTGAGATTATGGCTCAGCTTCTAGACAATATTAAGTTGGGCTCTCCCTTAGACTCTTACCCGCTTAAAGTACTGAAAGCCTGCCGGGAAGTGGTTATTCCACCCCTTATGAAGGTAATGAACCGTGCCATCTTGGAGGGAGTCTTTCCCTCCCTTTGGAAGACGGCTGTTGTAAAACTGCTCCTGAAGAAACCTGCTCTGGACCCAGGTGTCTTGAAGAATTTTCGTCCCATCTCCCTACTTCCCACTCCCGCAAAGAAGTTGGAGTCCTATCTTAATCTACATCTTAGCACCTACCTCAGGGATTTTGCCCTTTTGGATTGCTCCCAACATGGTTTCAGGAGACATCATAGCACTGAAGCTGCTCTTACTGCAGTTGTTAATAATATTCGCTCTCAGGTTGACAAGGGCCATACCACTCTTTTGGTCCTGTTGGACCTCACAGAGGTCTTCGACACTCTGTCTCCATCTATATTGGTGTCTCGTCTCAGGAAGATAGGTGTCGGGCCCCGCCCTTGGTCTTCTTGCCTCATTTCCTAATGAAAGGGAACAGAGAGTGAAATTGGGTCAGTTTCTTTCCGCCCCTAAATCTGTGCACTGTGGGGTCCCCCAGGGCTCTTCATTGTGCCCTACACTTTTTAACATCTATGTAGCCCCCCTTGCCAGGGTGGTGAGGTCATTTGGGTTGGAGGTGCTGTCCTATGCAGACGACACCCAAATAATGGTCTCTCTCACTCACTCAGTGAACGATTCTGCTCAGAATTTTAGGAGCTGCATGGAGGCTGTTTCTCAGTGGATGGTTCAGAACTTCCTGAAATTGAACGGGGAGAAAACTGAGGTATTAATCTTTGGGGGCAATCAGGAAATCTGGTCAAGGGACTGTGGCCGCCCTCACTTGGGGAATGCCCCCGCCCAGGCCAGTATGGCAAGAACCTAGGGGTGCTAATGGACACTGCCCTTTCCTTTGACCGTCAGGTTAATAGGACTGTTTCCACCTGCTGTGGCATAATTAGGATCCTTAGAAAGATTTCCCACTATCTTTTCCCAGAAGCTCGGAAACAGGCTATGGTAGCATTAGTCTCTTACAGACTGGACTATTGTCATGCCCTTTATTTGGGCATTAACAAGAGTTTTATTCATCGTCTTCAAATGGTCCAGAATGCTGCAGCGAAGATGGTCTTGAACCTCCTTAGATATGCCTCAGCCTCGGCAGCTCGTGAGAACTTACACTGGCTTCCAATACATTGCAGGATCACCTTTAAAATTCTATGTCTGACCCATGGAGCCTTTTATGGCACTGGTCCGGAGGTTATCAAGTCACTTGTACATCTCTATACCCCCAGTAGATCTCTTCGTTCCTCTAACAAAAACTTTCTTGTGGTCCCTAGGTTTGTAAGGGCAAAATGGGGCGGTAGAGCGTTTTCCATTGTGGCGCCCAGACTGTTGAATTCTCTCCCTCCTGAGCTTATAGGGCAGCCCTCTCTTTCTCTGTTCCGTAAGGCCTTAAAAACCTGCCTTTTCTCTGATGCGTACTTGTAAAGCTGACCCCTCTGACTGTATGCAGGATGTCTCGCGTTAGCGCCTTGATGCCCTTGGGCTAAGTTGCGCTTTATAAGACTCTATTCATTCATTCTGTGCACAGTTGGTACTGCCATGTAGACCTGGCGAGTGCACCCACTTACCAGACCCTAACCTTCCATTTTCTTACATGTGAGTCCCCCCTAAGGTAGGCCCAAGGTACCCCTTTAGGCAGGGAGCAGTGTATGTAAAAGGTAGGACATGCCCTGAAGTGTGGGGCATGTACTGATAGGGAAATACTGCCAATTTTGTTGTTCACTATTGTTTGGCTATCTGTTCCCATAGGATGGAATGGGGAGTTTGCTTATTACATCTTACAAGCATAACTACCGCTGGGAACAAGATAGGAAAATAAAGTTTAGTATGCCTGAACTCAGAATATAGAGATGCATCTTTTAGTAAAGATGATTTTTATATTGTGTGTTAGAAAATACCACTCTTAGAAAGTGGGTATTTTCTTGCTTAGCCATCCAGTATGCCTCAGCTGGTTTGTGAATTTACAGTCTGGCATTTGAGTGACAGGGGCTGGGGAGGTGCATTCTCTCAGACGGCCACTGCGGGGGATTGATGAATAGACCTGGGCTGCATTTTGAGAAGGGAGGGAGTTCTCACTAGCACTTGAATAGGCCCGGTCTGCATTTAGATTGGTGGGACGAGATTTCCCTTGCACCTAAAAAGGCCCTGTCTTCCTTACACAATGCTGTCTCCACCTCATGCCGGACAGCTGCACCAGAGAAGACAGAACTGGTTTTAGGTGGGCAAAGAGCTTCTCTGCCACCAGAGAACAAAGGAATGTGTACTATATAAAGTGGGACTCAGACCCCTGAACTAAGAAACCTGCCAGGAAGAAGAACCAGGAAAACTATAGGAGGAGTACTGTCCCTTTGCTGTGTGCTGTTGGGGTTGGTCTGCAGTGGTTGCTTCTGTCTTGGGCAGGGAAAGGGCTGGACTGTACTTTCATCATCCTGCTGTTAGAGTTTCTCCAAGGGCTTGAAGTAGAGATTGCCTCCTGTTGGAAGTCTCAAGGATAGAAAATACTTCAAAGATCACTTCTGGAAATCAAGAGGAGCCTTTGCCAAGGAGAAGAGTTGGAGAAGCTGAGGAGGAAAACTGCCCCTGTGCTGTTTACTGTCTGGGGGTTGACCTGCAGTGGCTACCTTGCTGCCAAGGAAAGGAGAAGGACATAGCTGTTTGCTGTGTCCCCTGCTTGAGGACGATCTCCTAGGGCTTGAACTGAGCTTGCCTCCTGGTCTGTAGTCTCGGGTACACAAATACTTCACCCCCAGTCCATCATGAACTCCCCTGCTGGGAGTTCTGTCCTGCTGAGAGGTTTCTGCCAGTGTTCTGTGCCTCTGGAGGTTGTTTTGGGACTAGAAACTGCAAGAACTGTGAAAATCAACGCATGTCCTGTTTCTGACACATCGCAACGCTGCGATAGAAAATTTCCGATGCATGGAGAAGTGTGGCGCAAGTGGTTGGAGCGGCAGACCCTGATGCAGAGGTCTGGCCGGGACCAGGGTTTAATTCCCGGCCTCGGCGGGTCTTGGGCTCAAAATTTCCCCGGACCTGACAATTCTTGCCTCGGTGCCAATTCCAATCATGGAGTCCCACTCTGTAACTCTGGACAATAGCTTGCTTAATCTCCACAACGGCCCCTCGCAGCGGGATGCCTGGCTTTCACCTTGGGGATGCCCAGTAATTGGGTTATCTCGCAGGGGAATTCCAGGACGGGTTCCCTATGCAAGCGCTGGGACGCTTTCGGGCAGCCATGCGCTCTACAAATCAAATTTCATTTCATTCATTTCATTTCATTTCATTCATTCATTCATTTCATTCATTCATTCATTCATTTCATTTCATCGCCACCACCGAAATATCAACGCAGCGCATGCTCGCGGCTGAAGTGTCTGCCATGCAACAAATGCTGTGCACCGATATCTGACGTCTGAGATCACTGCACTGATTCTGACACAGGCCCGGTTCAAGAGGAACCGGCGCATCGCACCGGATCGTCTTGCAATGCATCGAAGCATCTAGTCTGTAGCATCATTGGGGGACACAGTAAGAAACCTACGCATCACCTCCCCAAGCAGTAAGTAACCAACCCATAACCTCCTCTCGGTTAAGGAACCAACGCATTGGCTACCCTTCCCAGCGGTAAGGAACCGATGCATCACCTCCCACGGAGCAAGCAACCGACGCATCACCTTCCCTGAGTGTAAGGAACCGATGCATCACCTTCTCTGCGACCCTTTTTGCTTGCATTTATTGATGCATCAAAGGTCCTATGTGTAAAAGTGTTGCATCTCACATTTTCTTGGAACTGAACTGTTTCTACCTTTTAAGAATCATATTTTTAGTACTGTATTGTGGAGTTTTGTTGTTTGGTCCTGTTTTTGGTTTAGATAAATATGATTTATTTTTCTAAACTGGTGTGGTGTCCATTTGTAGTGTTTTCACTGTATTACTGTATGTGTTCACAAATACTTTACACACTGCCTCTGAGATAAGCCTGTCTGCTCGTGACAAGCTACCAAGGGGGTGAGCAGGGGTTACTTCAGAAGTGAATCTCCCTTATCCTGACTAGAATCAAGGGTCCCTATTTGGACAAAGCTACCTGCCTCTGTCAACTAGAGAACCCCATTTCAAACACCCTCCATATGACAAATAGGTCATTGATTAATCTAGACCATAGAATTATGTTGTCACTCCAGATGCGAATTAACTGCACACGGAGCACCTGCTCCTACCGCAGGTCGATAGGAAAATTAGCATTAGTGGGGGAGAAGCAGATGCCCTCTCGGTTGTTTGGACAGTTGTAATGTAATGTAATGTAAAAATTATTTATACAGCGCTCGGATACCAAGCGGTTTCATGGCGCTAAAGAACGGATGTGCAAAAGTGGGAGACGGAGTGCAGGTATTAATCATAAGCTTGGCGGAACAGGTGAGTTTTTAACATTTTCCTGAAAGATGAGTAACAGAAGATAGACTTGAGTTTGTGTGGGAGAGAATTCCATAATTTGGGTGCCAAAAATGAAAACCTGAGGCCACCATGTTTTTTCCATTTAAAGGAGGGAACGGAGAGAAGGTTGTGGTGTAGAGAACGGAGGTTACGAGATGGAACTAACAGTGAATCCTAGATGCGATGAAAGCAGGGCCATGGCCAGTTAATGACTTAAAGGTGGTGCAACCGAGTTTAAAGATACAGCGTTTTGCCACCGGAAGCCAATGGAGCATCTTCAGCAGAGGGGAGACATGTTGGTGTTTAGGTTGATGAAAAATAAGTCTCGCCACTTGATTCTGAATCAGTTGAAGTTGGCGAAGCTGGTAGGCTGGAATTTCAACGTAAAGAACGTTGGCATAGTCAAGGCAGGAGGTGACCAATGCCATAATGACCAATATAAGGGCCTCAGTGGTGAGGAACCTGCAGATTTTTCGGATTCTCCGAAGGTGGAAGAAACATGATGAGGTGACTGCATTAATCTGAGGTTTTAAAGAGAGGTCCTTGCTGATGATAACCCCTAGACTCTTCACGGAGTCAGCAGGAGAGGGAGCGGAGCCCCAAGAGGGTGGACAGAAATTGGGGTTTCATGGATAAAGAGACCCTCCAGTTAAAACAAGCCCCGTTTTGTTGTGGTTAAGTTTCAGTTGGCTTTGATGTATCCATTTGCCAATAAAAGTCATAGTAGACTGAAAGTTGGTGGTGGATGTGGGTGAAGAATCAAGGTTAAAGACCATTTGAATATCATCAGCGTAATTGAGGATAGTGGCTGAGCTATTACATAGGGATCGAATCAGGGATTGCATATACAAATTAAATAAGAGTGGCAATAAGGCAGACCTTTGTGGAACCCCACAGGTTAATTTCCTAGGAATGGCTGAGAAGGTGGATAGATGAACAGCCTGGGAGCGGTGAAGCAAGAAGGATCTGATCCACTCCAGAGCCACGCCCCTGATGCCGGCGCCATTGACATGGTCGACCAGAAAATCATGATCGACCGTGCCAAAAGCAGCCGACAGATCCAGAAGCACAAGGGCCTGGGTGATATTATTGTCGGCTCCCCTCCTGAGCTCGTCAGTCACAGCCACAATAACAGTCTCAGTGGAATGCGCCGGCCTGAAACCCGCCTGCTAGGGGTCTAAGAATTGGGAAGACTCAATAAATGAACTAAGACAGTTGGTCACATGAGCCTCTAAAATTTTGCTGAGGAACGGGAGCAGGGAGATAGCCCAAAAATTGCTCAACACAAGGGGATCGGCATTGGGTTTTTTCAGGATGGTACCACTGCAGCGCATTTGAAGGACTCAGGGACGATACCTGTAATCAAAGAGTTGTTGAGAAATGAAAGTGGAGGATCGGGACAAGCCCGAAAAGCTTCTTTTAAAATAGAGGGGCAATTGGGAAACTCAGGGAGCATAACAGATGGTAGTCGCGTGTGTTGGCCAGGGCAAGTAGGTCTTGAGACATAGATACCAGAGTTAAGTGCTGCCCACCTAGCTTGAGAGTTCATAGAACCCTCATGTTGCAAGTTGTAAAGATCGAACGAGGTATAGGTAGTATAATGGGCATTATAACTGGTCCCTGGTCCCAGCCTGGCGTGGATGAGCTCAGACGGGCTTGCCTATGGCGCGCCTTCGGCGCCCCGCCGGCACACGTCCGCTGCACATCCTTCTAAGCTCCATGTTAAGTAGCCCGCGATGGGGAAAGGGAGGAGCGCTAACCCCCGGAAGTGATGGAGGAGGCCGGAAGTGCTGTTGCTGGTGAAGCGACCCTCCGCTCAATCAGCACTTTGCCGCGGCGGACCGGCGTCTGGAGCAAACAGTTACAGGTAAGTTTTTAAAAACAGAGTTAACACACAAATTTTAAAATATCACTGGTTCCTTTTCAGTACAAAATGATAACAAGAGCGCGATGCGCGTCTAGCAGCCACAATCGCCGCATCCATTTGCAGAGCGCCTACCGGAGCTTCTAAATTTATGCAGTTGAATGCCAAATAAGAAATAATTATTCCCAGGGCACAATTTAGCCATGCCCACCAACATTTGAGTGTGTCTCAATAGTGCTTGTGGTCCTGCTCTAAGAAAGTACTCCATGGCACAGAGGCCATTACTTTGTGTGATGCTTGTGTAAAGGGAGGTCACATCCATTGAATGAATAAATTGTCACTCTCTCAAGGAATAGATTCACTAAGCAATCATTTGGGGAGCCTGAGCTTCCTCTGTTCAAGAGGGTCAGAAACTCTGCCTTAGAGATCAGAGGGATATGATCTAGCAACAGTGGATTTTTACAGATGGTTATGGGGACCGAAGATGGAATAGAAGGAAGTATATTGTTTTTAATAGTGGTAATTTTATCAATGAAAAAGGCGTTCAATGAGTCGCACAAAGTCTGTGAGGGGACCGGTTTGGCCAATACCCGGTCTGGTTGAGTGAGCTCAATAACGATAGAGAAGATATCTTTGGATTTGGACGAAGAAATAATGATTTTTTGAGAGAAGTATGTAGTTTTAGTTTGTAAGATAGAATTTCTATAATGTTTTAACAGGGTGATATAGATAGTTTTCTCCTCAGGGGTATATTGACGCCGCCAACGGCGCTCAGCCTGCCGAATGGCCAGTTTTTCCTTCTTCAATTCATCTGAAAACAATCGCTGAGCATCATGAGGGCGCTTGCTTTGAATTTTTTTCATGGGAGTGACTTTATCGCTAGCTGGTTCCAACCAGCTAGCTATGCATGACGCTTGGTCAGAGATGGAAGCCAGTTCTTTAGGGGCAGAGGAGATCAGGAGACTGCGAAATTCGTTCTGGTCAGCTCGCTTCCAATTTCGGGCTAAAAGGTTATTAACAGGGATCGGAGGAACATAAGGGGTCTCAGTAATAATGAAGGAAATAAAGGAATGATCAGACCAGGGACAAGGGGAAATGTTTGGGGGGGGTGATAGCAATGTTAGCAGTCCAAACTTGATCCAGGATGTGCCCCTTGATGTGGGTAGCTTTATTAATGTTTTGGGAAAAAATTCAAGCCAGTCAAAAGATCAGAGAATTCAACCAACAGGTTACTTTCACGTGGATCTAGAGGCCAATAGTTGAAGTCGCCAATGATGATAATTCTGGCATGATTGATAACGAGTTGAGAGATCAATTCTCCAAAGAGCTGAGGGAATAGAGGCATATAATCAGGGGGTCGATAAAAAACGGCACAAATAAAGGAAAACTTAGGGGAGGTGAATTTCAAAATAAGACTGTCGACACGAGGGAGGCTGACCCTTTCTAAGGTGGTAAATTTATGCTTTTGATGGATGATAGCTGCGACTCCGCCGCCTGTTTTACACTGGGTTCGATTGGATTGAAGTATATAATACCCAGTTGGTATTGCGGCTAAGATATCGGGTGCAGAGTCATCCATTAACCAAGTTTCTGACAAAAGAAGAATGTCAATAGTATTAGCATCTAGTAATTGAAAGATCTCCAGTTGATCTTTCACCATCGAGCGTGTGTTTAGATAGGTGATGGCCAGTGGGGCTAAGACCGGGGATATCGATCTAGAGGGGCAATTGGGAAACTCAGGGAGCATAACAGATGGTAGTCGCGTGTGTTGGCCAGGGCAAGTAGGTCTTGAGACATAGATACCAGAGTTAAGTGCTGCCCACCTAGCCTGAGAGTTCATAGAACCCTCATGTTGCAAGTTGTAAAGATCGAACGAGGTATAGGTAGTATAATGGGCATTATAACTGGTCCCTGGTCCCGGCCTGGCGTGGATGAGCTCAGACGGGCTTGCCTATGGCGCGCCTTTGGCGCCCCGCCGGCACACGTCCGCTGCACATCCTTCTAAGCTCCATGTTAAGTAGCCCGCGATGGGGAAAGGGAGGAGCGCTAACCCCCGGAAGTGATGGAGGAGGCCGGAAGTGCTGTTGCTGGTGAAGCGACCCTCCGCTCAATCAGCACTTTGCCGCGGCGGACCGGCGTCTGGAGCAAACAGTTACAGGTAAGTTTTTAAAAACAGAGTTAACACACATATTTTAAAATATCACTGGTTCCTTTTCAGTACAAAATGATAACAGGAGCACGATGCGCGTCTAGCAGCCACAATCGCCGCATCCATTTGCAGAGCGCCTACCGGAGCTTCTAAATTTATGCAGTTGAATGCCAAATAAGAAATAATTATTCCCAGGGCACAATTTAGCCATGCCCACCAACATTTGAGTGTGTCTCAATAGTGCTTGTGGTCCTGCACTAAGAAAGTACTCCATGGCACAGAGGCCATTACTTTGTGTGATGCTTGTGTAAAGGGAGGTCACATCCATTGAATGAATAAATTGTCACTCTCTCAAGGAATGTCAAGTGTGCATTTGAGGAATTCCTTACTGTCTTGAATGTAATTTGGCAGATCCTTTACATATTGCTGTAAGAAGTAATCTACAATGTATTTAGAAGTGCATTCCAGCAAACTGCCAATTAAAGAAATGAAATGATAGGGTGGCCATGTGGTTGTGTTGGATTCTTGTGCACCTTTGGAATCAAAAACATGACAGGTGTATTTCACTTAATTCATTTGGAAATTCAAGTTTGACCTATTTGGCATCAAAAGTGGCAACTTTCATATAGCATTCACGGTCATTGAGTTGATGCGTGGCTTCTTGTATGTATAGATGTTTGGACCAAAGCAAAACATTGCTGCCTTTGTCAGTACTTCTTATGACTAAGTTTGAATCCGCTTGAAGTTTCTTAATAAGCTTGTCATATGCTGCTCTATTCAGATTGTGTCTTTTCCATTTTAGCCACTGAAGCCCTTTGCAAGTTCTTGATCTCTTCAGTCAGTAAATCTGTGACAATGCCTAAATTGTCTCTTGGGAGATTGGGCATTAAAGTGGAGGTAGATTTAAATGAACTATCAGCTTCATCATCTACTAGTAAGTCCATGGAGGAAATATTATTTTCTTATGAGACAACTTCAAATATAGCTTCAGTTTTATGTTCCACTTGTTTGAGTCCCAACAATAATTTCATATCAGATACTGTTAGATTAAAGTTCCTTTAATCTGATTTCTACTTTTTCAGAGGCATCCAATTAACCTGTGTTGCATAGTATTTATGTAGTTTGAGTTTTCTCACAAACTTGTAACTATCCATGCATGTTTTGGCATAGTTAAAACTCTTTTCGGGTCAATAAGATAGGCCTAATCTCAAGATTTGTTCTTCAGGCCTTGCTCAAGGTGGTGCCAGACTGATTACTTATTGCTGCGGCATCAGGTTTTATCTGCGATTGTACTTGCGTCTGCATTATTTGAGAAGTCATCAGGGATGTCACTGACCATGTCATGAGTGATGTAATATGTGAGGTCATGAGCAGTGCATTGCAGGGGTGTAAGTTATAGTTAGCTCAGGTCATTATAACTGCTGATTTTTTATGGTTATGTACGTGTGAAATTTGATACTAACTATAACGTCCATGTAACCTTGTATTTTTCAGTGTGATATATTTTACTTTATTGCATGATTTGTTAAAACCCTTGCAATGGTCTACAATAGTAGAAATTCATTACAATATATAAAACAAATGATTGGTAAAAGAGACCTTGCAAAACTATTAAAGAAACATAAGCCATTATGATATGTAAAACATTATTGCGATGCACTGACAGTGACATGCAGTGAGCTGTCAATTAAAAAAGAAAACAGCAGTAACAAATAGGCAGTGTGGTTCAAGTCCTAGGCTGACTAGCCTATCGACATCTCACATCCTCTAACATTTTTGAAAAGCGATCCTTAAACCTGACCAAGGCACAGTTGAATGCAGTGTTCAAAGGGTCAAAGGAAGCCAGCACTGCTCTTCTGCAGGATCTAACGTCCTTTTCAATCCAACCTCTTCGCAATAAAGTTCTTCTAACTTTTAAAAGATTAGGGCACAAACATAGGACATGAATGATGTCTCCCCTATGATGGCCACAGAGCCGACACATTTCCTCAACCCCCTCTCTTTTCCATTTTGGGAGATGGCAGGTCATAGAAAACATCCCCATTCTCAGCCTCAGGAACTTAATACGTGAATTGAAACTGGTCATAAAATAGCTCAGAGGTTGCAGCCGTGAGTAGGTTCTTAGGGTCATCCATCCATGGCTCCGAGCCGAGAGGCAGGCCCTGTCTTCTGCTGAAGAGAGTCATTCCGCGCTGAGTTTTGCTAGCCTCTTGAATTCATTTTGGCTTACATTTAGGACCCAGAGGTTGCTCAGACCAAGAGAGCTAAGGCCGCAGGACAGGTAGTTGTGCCCCGCCGGACATCAACTTGTGGTCAGCTGGGACCATAGATAGTGGGCCAGACTGCCTTCCTTAGCCGCCCTAAACTTATGGCAGCTTAATAGGAAAGTTGCCATACAGCCCAATGACTGCCTGCAGCTGCCAAATTCCAACCAGATTTGTGCTGGTGACGTGTAGGAATGTAGTTGGAAGATTGTTCTATAGATACTTGTGACTAATTTATCCAGTTGCCCGCTATCACGCCCATTCAGAACCTCACACCCATAAGTTAGGATAGGGATGACCTTTGCCTGGGCCGCCTGGAGGTTTGGGGTGAAGGTTGCCCCATTTAATGTTTTGTGGATGGAGCTAAGTGAGAAAGACAACAGAATTCCTTTCTTTTTTAGCTCTCCGAGCTGGTTCGCGTGTCTGCAATTGTTATTAAAGGAAACACCCAGATACTTGTGGCATCTGGTTGCATCAATTCTTTCCTGATTTAGGAACCATGCCGGAATTTTGGATCCAGATGAACAGACCGCAAGGATTTTAGTTTTCTTGTTGTTTATCTGTAGCCCATTCCTGTTAGAATAAATGGCAGTCGCGTCCAGGAGGCATTGTAAGCCTATCTTAGTATGACTAAGAACGACCAAGTCATCGGAATACAGTTGATTGGATAGGCGGAGGCTGCCCAGTTTGGGTGGATGTAAATTGACTAGATTAAGGGCTGCTGAAAGATCAGACAGGAATAGATTGAAAAGCGTAGGAGCAAGGACCCACCCCTGGTTAAGGCCATGCGTTGATTTTAATCCTGACCCATGTATTGTAGTGCAGGAGCTGCAGAGCCCTAAGTAGGCTATTTGGAATGTTCAATAGGGACAGTTTCTGCCACAGCTTCTTCCTGTTGACCCTGTCAAAGGCGGGTTTATCGTCCATGACCCCCATATATATGGGGCTATGACTGGATTCCGCCTGGTCAATCAAGAAAGAGAGGGTGATAAGATTGACCGTTGTCCAGGTGTAGCTTATGCATACAGTTTGATCTGGTGGAATAATTCAACTTGCATCAGCCCATGATCTTATGGAGTTCAGCAGTATACCAGTGATTTTTTATCGCTGCCTTTGAAAATCTGAGCGAGGATCGATCCTCGCCATTAAGCCGGGATGGTGCATTTTTCTAAGATGGAAAGGTAAAGTGGGGCTAGTTGAGTGACCCAAAACACTTGATCCTCCTTGAAGAGGGCTGGTAGAATATCACCTGGGCCGGGGGACCCGTCTTTGCGCCCCTTTACTATTTGCTTTTGTATTGTTGTCACTGTGAAGGAGTGCCTGAGATCTTACTTTTCGTAGGACGTAAGATGAGCCTCCAGGACCATGCTGCCCTTGATGTCCTTGGTCTGTTTATAATTCTGATCAGACTGTGGGGGATCGTTAAAATGATTATATAAAAAGAGGTACCACTTTGCCTTGTTGGTAAATTTCGCTTTGCTCGCGGAATTTGGGTACTTTCGCGTTCCGTGGAGAAAGCGGAATTGGCAAAAATTCCGTGATCCGCGGCTTTGTGGAATTTTTTGTTTGTTCGTGCTCTCAAAATGTGTGTTTGCGAGATATTTCTCCGTGAGCACGCGAACGGCATTCGAAAATAGGAAAAAAGCATCGCGAACGGGCAGAACAAGTAATTCTGAGTGTTCGCGGACTACGCATATTCCGCCCACCCCTACCCTACATGGTGTGCCAAAACCTCACGGAATTACTGCACCTTAAATTGAATTGTAATATGGGCGAGGAGTTCCTTTGATCTTCTCGTTTGGCCACCTTCAGATGTCTACTTGCCTCTCTTAGTTTAATTCTAATAGTTGGATCCATTGGCATCATTTTCAATTTCCGCAACAGCGGATTTATGCTTTGTTTAACAGTCAGTATTGCAGAAGGAGTCAGTTGTTTAGACCAATTCACTTTTGCAGTCTGTATCAGTTTTGCAAACCTGACTGCTAGAATATCCACAAACATAGTCCAGTTTGAAATTGGGTCATCCCTTGACCCTGGGATGTTCACAATTGCTTGCTTTGCTTCTGTCGCCAGGAGCTGAAGATTATTGACTGAACACCTAATACGTTTTAGGTTAATGGTGAAGGTGTCAAGACCTTGGTCCACTGCCTGATCATGTTGCAGCAGCCTGGTGTTTAAGAAGAGCTCTTGGGGTCAATGATCACTGTCCATATTGTTACCAAAGCCAACAGATGAGACTTGATTCAGTAGAGGGAGGCTAACAAATGAGTAGTCGATCAAAGAAGCCCCAGTTTTGGATAAGAATGAAAGACCAGGCGGCTTGTCAGGATGGAAACGGCCATTAAGAGCTCTAGGACCAATATGTTCCCTGGAGGGCTTGTTCCTTTGGGTCCACTTTGCCCCACCCGGGGTTGTCCTGTGGTGGAATAGCTCAATCACCTTCCTGTGGCTTTGTTACCTCAGTCAGTTGGGAGTTGGACATCAACCACATATTAAAGTCTCCAGAAATTAGGATGTCTGCGTTAGGGTTTCCAGTTCTCACGTTTAGTACAGTGGACGTCAGCTCGTCTGTTAGTGCCATTCTGGAAGCCGAATATGGACGGATGTAAACATTCATCAAAATTTGAATCCTCAGTTTGCCACTGGGGTTCTGAATAAAGTGCCTACTGTCTGAAACCACTGAGTATTTGTTGCTCAGTCCCAGGAACTAATTGCACTGGTGGCCAAAATGTAAATTGCTAAGCCACCACTGCAGCAGGCAGGGGACTTTGATTTAATTGCAGGGATATGATGTATTTTGAACCCATCTAGATGCTGTGGTTTCAATAGCCATGACTCTTGCAGTAGGATAATTTCGAAGGAGCGCAGATAGGATACTGTGGCTTGGTCCCCAAGTTTGTTTGCTAGGCCATTTATATTCCAAGGGCATATCTTTAGTGGGCTGCCACTGTGATCATTGTAGTTGTTTTTTTGTCATTTCATCAGTCTGGTTGAATTTAATGACCCCGACAGCCATTACCAAGTGTCAGCTCGCACGGCTCCCGCAGTTTGGGCAGTCAACCCCCCACTTGAATTCTTTAGGCTGGAGGTAGCGGTTTTTCTAGGGCACTCCTCAAATCCGAATAGACCGTTCTTGGTAGCCCACTTGGACATGCCATGTCCAATACGTTGTCAAGGATGTGTAGGTAGGCTGGTTCATTTCCAGGGGTAAGGGAAATGTCCCACTGCTTGTAAGTTTCCATGTGCCTCAAAATTGTATTTGCTACCTCCACAGATCGCCTGATGACTTTGGTGGATTTATTTGACTGACCCAGACCTGGTGCAATAAACTCTATTGAGAGTATTCCATGCGATGTGACTTCTTTCATCAGGCCAATTGCTTGTATCAGCTTCAAGATATTCCCACAATTAAAATGTCAAAGCTACCCTTTGACTTATACTCTGGATAGAAAAAAGTGTATGCTGGTGTTGCTTGAGCTATCTTGGAATTCGGATGCCCGTCAGGTTTATTTCCAGATGGATTGTTCCCTACGTTGCTATTGGTATGACTCATTTGGCTTAGTTCCATACGGGTTTCGCCCCGCCCGGAGGCTAGCCTGGGAGTCCAGAGGGTGACCCCACCCGGTTGCTATAGAACATAAAACGGTTTCCCGCAGACATATTGGTGACTGAAGCCGAGTTTACAGGTCGAGAGGGTGGAGAGAGTGCCACGCTAATGTTACTTGGGCTCCTTGAGGCAGTGCCAGAACTGGAGGCGGTGCCAGAACTGGAGTGCAGCCCACTGGCTTGGATGGGATCCTGTGAGTTGAGGCTGCCTGAAGGAGCTATTTGCCGGGGTTGCTTCCTCTGCTAGACTCAAGGGTATAGAACCTGAGGCTTGTCCTTGTGTATTGACTGAATCCCCAGGTGAACCTCTTTTTGCTGTGGCAGCAGGATCTTTCTCGACTGCTCCAACCTTCGCCACGAAAGAAGGTAGAGGAACTGACTGTTCTTTTTTGGCCTCATTGGGTATGGAAGATGGATTGAGTTCTTGCTTCGCTGGCCCATGCACCCAGTTTGGATCCTTGTAACCATTCAAATCAGCTCATGTGTGGGGTTTGAAAAGTTGGTAAAGGACCCAAACTTTGTTTTGCAGTGATCCTGTTGTGGACATTTCTCCTTTTAGCTTGTTTCCCCTTACGGTCAACTTCCTTCATATCCTGATCAAGCAAGGGTATGGAGGTGGACCCTGCATTATTTGCGACTAGGGGGGCATGTGGGTTGTTGCTATCACCCCAATTGTCGAATGTGCCCATGGGCACTGGTGTAGCAGAAGGCTGGCTCCCCATAACCCCTGGATATGAAGCTTGTTGCACATTGTTGATTTGGTTTTTACACATGGAACTAACTCTTTCGTTTAAGGTGGTGGACTTTGTATTAGTAAGTTCCTTTAGGTGAGCAGATGCAGCTTTGGCGCAGGTGGTCAGCAGCCGCCTGGGCCCGTCTAATCAAATTATATGAATCTGTGACTTTGTTGTCAATATTGGCGACATATACAGCCAAAGTATTTAGTAAGCTTATTTGTGTGTCTATTTTATTGTCTTGGAATGTCATAGCGTCAACTGACTTCTGTAACATATCCAGTGCAGTGGCCCAGACTGACTCTTGTTTAGATGCCTCCTTCTCCTCTTTTGAAACCGGTGGGGGAGAAGGGTGGTGGGGGGCATCTTTCCCATAGGATGAGAGCATGATTTCCCACTCCTTAGATTGAATATAGGAGAGGTCTTTTTCCAGGTCAAAGGCGTCCTCCTCATAGAGCAATAGCAAAATCCGTCCCTGCTCTTGGGGAGATTTTAGTTCTGGCTCCTTCGCGCCATCGCTGAGTTGTGGTGGATTCACTTATAATTCATGGGAAGGCTTGAATGGTGTTTCCAAGCTTGCCAAGCTTTCCTTAGTACAAAGCTTAGGATGCTTCACTACCACAGACACCCTCTCTCCCTCATTGTAAAAGCGGAGGGAGCTGAGGTAGATTTTGCCTCCATCCTGTGTTGAATTGAGTAAGGGCTGAAAATCAGTCCTTATTGGCGAGACAGTGGGAATAGACTTGCTGTCTAGACTGGCAGAAGGTGTTACCAAGAGTGTATTCACTTCCTGCGATAGGCCTGAAGTGTTCTCAATTATGGGATACTTTTCTTGTAGTGGAGCCCCAAAACTACCCAACAGAGTATGAGGCAAACCCCTGTGATGCGCAGCAGGCTCAACGAGGTTGCTTATAGCTAGACGATTTACCAAATTACAAAGGTGAAGGCTCACATCAGTGCTCCCCTTACTGACAATCACAGATGGACTCAGGGGAATTGGTAAGCCCTTGATGCTCATGTTGCTGGAGAAAACAGCTGAGCCCGCATCATTCAGGAAGGCAAATGTGGACATAATTTGGGGTTGCAAATAGATAGGCTTCAGGCCTACGAGACCTGCAGGTCTGGCTTCCAAGGTTTGGGGGTGGGGGGTATTTGCTGTGTTGCTTATTTGTGAATTTGATGGCAGATCGAGTATCTGATCAGGAGCAGCTATGACTTTCCCATGGACCGCCTTCTTCTTCCTTTTCTTGGGTGGAGCTGCTGAGCCCCTCTGATTCCCAGATCGCATGCTGTGATTTAGCTGAATGAATTGCTGAGGCTTGTTATCGATCTTACCGGCGGTCCGGCTCGTGGAGTCATAAGTTAGATGACAGAGTCTTTAGAGCTAGCTGTGCCAACCTCTCTTTGGCGCCTTCCCAAGTGTTCTTTCATTATAAGATGTCCACCCAGGTGTTGCATTCATGCAGTAGCCTCCTATAACTTGCGCCTTTGTGGACCCAGAGAGCTATGGGACCTGCAAGGCTGATTTGATTATCAAGCGTGAGGGAAAAGGCTTATGAGGGCTAATGAGGGCTGAGAGGAGAAAGCAGAAATGAACAAAGGGCACAAGATACATATATATATATATATATATCCAATAAAAGTTCAGTAAAACGCACACTCAAAATGATATTCTGCTTGTGCAAAAAACTTTATTTCTCAGTTGCATTGCATTTCGACAGTAACACTGTCTTGATCACATGAACGTGCATTACATAGAAGAAGTTAACATATTAGTTAAAAATGGCAATGCAAAAGTGGCTGCCATCTTATAACGTGTATTCACTATTTCAATTTGAATTATATACTATATGCAAGAAGACATTCACACCGGTGTGGTGGCACAAGGCTACTGAACCACGGATTTGGATTTAAACATTTGAATGCTGTATATGGGCACAAAATTTCTATTATCCAATGTAGATGGCCCATCTATGCTCAGCTTCGAATTGAATTGAAACATAATGATAAATGTATATATGCCAAGCAAATGCAATAAGTCATGTCCACAATGTTCCATGTGGAAACCCTGTGCTTGCCAGTGACCTCGGGAAGTGCAGGGCACAGAAATGTGAGAGTCAAAGTGCCCATACAAGCATGTGACGGGTTCTCAGTATAGACAGGCCTCCCACCGCACACAGATGCAATACCTGTTTGGCAAGTGGCAGAGGTTGTGTAGGGGGGACTGTGTCCAACATAAAGAACATGCTGTGTATGTGTAGGTGCAAACAATACTCGTCATCCAAACACCAACTCCAATGGCCTCCTATGATTATTGCAACTCGTCAAGTGGTATGGGGTAAAGGGAAAAAGTCCAGGTTACCAACATGAATACCATGTGTAAGTGGAACACTTGGAAGGTTCCAAAGAATGTGTAAAGAAAGTGAATTAAAATGTCTTATCTTAACAAAAGTGCATACCTGAGCCCAGGGAAGAAAAGGGTAGGGAGCCTGTTAAGTGTCCGTCGGAGTACAGTGGGTCCCTTGAGCGAACAGTCTTTCATCTCCTTTGGCAGTAGGTCAAGGTGTTCCTCAAGGCTCTATACTTGCACCCACATTGTTCAATCTCTAGTTAGAACCACTGGGAAATCTCCTAAGTAAATCCGGGATCCACTATCATCTCTATGCAGATGACACTCAAATCTACCTCAAGGTTGCCTCCACTCACGATCTCGCCATCCTAAGCTCTGCTCTCGACTCAATTCAAAACTGGATGTCAACTCATCAACTGATTCTGAATCCCTCCAAAACTGAATTTCTCCTCCTCTCCTCCTCACTTTCTCCTCCCCCGGTTCAATCATGGATGGATCAGATGAATCTACTTAACAATAAACCCATCATTGTCAACAGCGCAAAATCCCTTGGTGTCATACTCGACAAAAAACTAAATCTAATCCTGCACATCAATTCCATTGCAAAGTCTGCTCGATATCATCAACTGCGCCTTCTTTGGGGACTTCGTCGCTTTTTCCCGGAACAAGACCTTAAAACCCTGGTGCAATCGCTGGTCCTCTCCAGACTGGACTACTGCAATTCTCTTCTTACTGGCCTCCCCAAATACCACCTGTCCCCCCTTAATTCTGTTCTCCATTCAGCAGCTTGTTTCATTTATGGGGCCAAAAGAAGCGAACACATCACACCAATGTTATCCACCCTCCGCTGGCTTCCCATCGAGGCTAGAGCTATCTACAAGACTGCCTGTATCACCCACAAAACCTTGCACTCCTCCTCTCCTCGCTACCTGGCGAATAAACTGAAACTCTCTGGAGGCTCTAGACCATCTCGTAATGCGGAAAATGTACTGCTTGAACCTCCCACTTTCAAGAAGGAAAGATCGATGGCCCAATCCTTTTCAGGCAATGCAGTGAGAATCTGGAACTCACTTCCGCCTCAGCTCCAGACCACCACCTCCTCCCAGGCCTTCAAAACGGACCTCAAAGTTCTCCTCCTCCAAAGACACCCCCAAATTTAATTTGAGCCCTCTCTACCATCTGAAGGAAGAACTCCCATTATTGAAAATTCTATTCTCCATGACTATGGAATTGCCTTCCCAGTGTGTTCTCCTGGTTGGAGTGTCTGCCATTTATTGCAGTATTATCCTTGTACCTGTGTTTGGTACTCTTTTGTAACATGCACACACCACTTTCCTCTTGTAACACACTGTTTGCTACCTCTCACATCACATTTGGTTTGCTTTAGATGCTTGCACAAGTGCCATCATTGCCTACGTAACGTTTGTTCTTGTTATTGAGTGTCTGCCATATATTGCAGTATTATACCTCTAATTGTACTTTGTTTTCTCTTGTAATCTGCACACATGTCACTTTGTCCTCTTGTATTGCACCGTTTCCTACCTCATGTATTTTGTTTGCTCACAATTGTCACTTTTGCCTCATGTAACTTAACATTTGATTTTGTAATTCGTTCATTTGTAATTTTCTCCTCATGTATCATTACTGTTGCTATTGTGAAGCGCTCTGACGCCTTTGGGTAACGTCTGTGCTATATAAAGACGCATAAATAAATAAATCATGTAACTGTGTTGCTAGCGCTTCATCCAAGTTCTGGCCCCCAGGGAATTTGGTTTCTAGCTCAAGTATCCACTTGGATTCTTTTTTTCGCAGTGCTAGTTCTCTATTGCTGCCTCTAGGACCCATGTTTATCTGCTCAATGGCAAAGAAGCGTAAGCAGGATTTGTTGGATTGGTGGTGTTCCTGGAAGTGCCTAGCTATAGGGTAATGCAGGTCCCCATTGGTGATGGCCCTGAGGTGTTCTAAAATCCTCTTTTTGACCACCAAGGTCGTGCTTCCCACATACTTCATTTTACAGGGGCATTTCAGAACGTATATATGACAAAACTGGAGCTGCAGGTCAGAAACTGAGTGTTGCTTCTGTTCTTGCTCAAACCTGGTACTTTGAATTCCTTAACCATGTGGCTGGACCTGCAGGCTTTGCAGTGCCTGCATGGGAAGAAACCTTTGAGATTGTGTGTGTTTACCGTCCAGGGTTCTGTAATGTCCCCGTGTACTAGGGGGACCCTGAGGCTTCTTTCCTTTCTGTACGTGATCATTGGTCTTTCACTTATTGTGGGCCCACAGTGGGGTCAGTCTTAAGGATCTCCCAATTATATGCTAGAATGTAATGGATTCCCTGGGAGTTTCTATTGAAGATCATGATAACCAATATATACATATATATTTCAAATCTCCTTTTCACACCTTAATCCATGCACTCGCAAGCGGGTGCCGCTAGGGCATGGGGGTGTGCTCATGCTTAAATCAATGCTCCGAGATTTGTTCCCAACCTTAGGCACAAATTGATGCACTCGCGGGGGCGAGTTCAGATGATTAATTATTGAACTGGGGAGCAAACACAAACAGACGTGTTTCGGCAGTCGCCTTCATCAGTATCAGGGGTGCTGGAAACGGTCACTATTTGACATTTCATTATGATAATCAAAAAAGGACTTGTGCAAGGAAATTGTCAGCGCCATCTTGGTGTGGTCTTCAGTACTATAAAACTGATCTGTTTACATCATGAACGAAATTCATATTCGATAACAGAATTCAATTTGTGTTGCAACTGTGATCACTTATTTAGTACAATATTAAATACGTAAATAAATATTCATATAAGTACATACATTTGCAGTGAACGTTTTACTCAATCTAGCCCTGTATGGGCCTTGTAAACCTGGAAGAGAAACTTCTATGGACAACTGTGCCCATATTGCACTGTTTGCACTGTTTTGTCATAATACATGAATTTGGGTCAAGTGCCATCACAAAGCAGTGTCCTGCATGACAAGGCAAGTTCCACAATTGTACCCTGTATGAGCTACTCCTACCCAAGCTACCTCTACACCCTCCTGCATCCATCATACATCTGTAATACTTAAATGTTCAACAACAGCAGACACTCTGCATGGCCCGCGCTACCTCAATACATGATGAAATACACCTCAAATGTGGCTCCAGAGTAATTTATTCATAGCCAGCCTACGCAACGCGTTTCGGCTTCTACACGCCTTAATCACGGGAAATAAAAATGGTTGTCAGCATAGTTTAAATAAGACATCAAAACAGTGATATAAAAGAAGGACTTTCATGAATGTTAAGCTTGCAACTGGCGGCCATTTTGAAATATGCAAGATATGTAGCAAGAAAACCTCATACCAATACATATATCTGTTTAGAAATTATTTTTATAGAGATTATCATGCAATCCATATTTCTGTTTAAAGGGCAACAAATCCAACATGAATCCATAATCAAACCCAGACAGATACTGTGATATACAGCTTATAAGTTATAATCCTGTACTGTATTTAGGTTGCAACCTATACCGTTATGTCACAACAGTCATACCCAACATATGCATGATAAAATTAATCATCTCAAGAAAATTGTTATTGTCACATTCCCAGTAGTATTACTTCTTGTCCCAAGCATATAAAATGCATTTGTGCTACAATCTCCAAAAATGTCAACCAATAATTGATAAGAGAGACTTCAAATTTGATAATGGACATCATGATTACACAAGGGGAGGATCAGGATTGTGAATAGTCAATTAAGCCTAAGTGGGCATACTGCAGAAAATCAAACAACAGTCAGAGTGACAATATTCATATGGTTAAACAATACCTCCTATACAACTGTAATTGTCTCTCATATTCAGAAAGGCTGTAAGCAATCTAATGTTTACTTAATAATACCTTAAGATCCTCTGTATCCACCCATACCCACTTATATAATGAATAACTTATAAAATATAATCATGAATATACATAATAATATGTCAAGCAATGCCCAAAATGTTTTTGTAATTTGCTGATGATTGATTTTGAATGATGTCCACTTACAATAGCCGAGATTCATTTTTTTTTTTTTTTTGCAGCTTTATCTTATTTAATAACATAAATAATAATAGCTAATGGTCCAAATAATCTATCAAAGTCTGCCATATTTTGTACCCTCTTCTCTTTTTCATAATTGATTTAATGCGATAGAGATTAAACTCCAAATTAAAAATATTATAAAACTTTGCTCGCCACATTTCGTATGTAGGTGCTTCAGGTTTTAACCACATTGATGATATACAGAGGCGAGCTACAGCCATGGCCATGAATATGATATATCTATTCTCTTGATAACCTAAAAACAGTTCATTATCATTCGATAAACCAAAAATAATCATCTCTCTAGAGATTTTTACATCGCATTTTGTAATGTGTGCTAAAAAGAGTTCTATGGATACAGAAAACGGTTTTAATATAGGGCAGTCTGAAAATATATGTATAATATCTGCCAAATCACATTGACATCTATAACATTTCCCATTATTTGCATTACTCCATTTTAACATTTTAAGTGGTGTGTGATAAAGGTTAAATAAAGTTTTGTAATGTTGAGAATATAAATTGGCAGATAGAATAATTTTATCAGCCATGAATATTGATTCTTGAAAAGGTACTGCAGATGTGCCTAGTCTCATACACCATTTTGATGCCTGCTGTTCCATATCATCCTGATGTAAATTTAACAGGTAAATATAAATGATCCCTATGCGTGTTGTTTTTTTTATTATTTCCATAAATTCATTGGAACATAATGGTACAATATGTGGATGTGTATAGATGAAATTCCTTATTTGCAAATACTTAAAGAAGTCATGTTTCGAAAGACTGAATTGATCTCTTAACTCCTGGAATGAGGCAATAGTACAGTTTTTAACCAAGTCACCAATGGCTATTATACCCTTTTCCCGCCAAATACCCATTGTACGATCCCTAAAAATTAACGGGAGAAGTTCCATAGAGTTACACGGAGTATAAAAATTAATACGACCCAATGAGATAAGCTTCCGAATAGAACGCCATCCTTTGAAGGCGGACAATATAAGTTTGAATCTAGTTCTTTTGTAATAACTAGGTTCTATGAAACGAAGTAACATTTGTCGAGATTGTGGGCTTAATAAAAGAGAAAAAATATCTGGGCTTTCACAGGAGGGTGGGGTTCCACCTATTGAAAAATATTCACACTTTGCATAAGACATGCCAGATAGTAAAGTGCAAAATTCGGGACTCCCCAGCTCCCCCTTAAGATTGGTAAGGTCATAAATTTAGATGCTCTACGTGTTGATTTCCCACTCCATAAAAATCGATCAGTTATAGATTGCAATTTCTTCAATTGTAGTGTGGGTATTTCCAGTGGTATTGCTCGGAAATAATATAAAACTTTCGGAAGAATAGTCATTTTTAAGACATTACGTCTCCCTACTAATGATAGATGCAAACATTCTATTTTGTCAAGTTGATTTTTTACTGATACTAATATATCTGCCCAGTTTGACAATACTAACTGTTGAGGCATAAGTCTAATTTTAATACCTAAATATTTGGCCTCTATAGTAACCCTGCTATCATTAGTACATAGACCTGCTGAGCATATAACCTGAGTTTTTTGGCTATTAAGTTTGTAGCCGGATACATTGCCGAACTCGCCTGTCAGATTTTCTATTTCAATTAATGCAGATTCCGGATCAGATGTTACCACTGCAATATCGTCAGTATAAGCTAACACCTTTATATCGCCTCCCGGTAGAACCATGGGTTGAATTTGTTGAGATGACATTAATGCCTTTAGCAGGGGTTCTATATAAATAGCAAATAATAAGGGTGAGCAGGGGCACCCCTGTCGTGTGCCCCACGTGATATTGACTGCCATAGATTCTTGTCCAGATATACAGATCTTAGCCCTCGGGTGCCTATACATAATTTGTAATGCAGACATAAGTCGTGAACCAAATCCCATTTTCCCCATAACTGCCCACAAAAATGCCCATGAGACGCGATCGAATGCTTTTTCAGCATCTAAAAACACCAATCCAACGTCTTTATGTAGTGTAGTAGCATAATCTAGTGTTGTAATAACCCGGTGTACATGGTTGATAGTGCCGCGTTCTGGGAGAAAGCCATGTTGTTGTTGAGAAACTAAGGTTGGGACAATTTGACTCAGTCGATTGGCGAAGATTTTAGAATATAGTTTTGCGTCCGCATTTATGAGGGAGATGGGGCGGTACGACCCAGGTAAATGCGAAGGTTTATCTTTTTTATGAAATATAACTATGCTAGCATCTTCCCATGATGGTGGGGGATGGCCCTTTTGAGCTTCTAGAAACGTTGCAAGCATGTCTGTTTTAATTATAGGGAATAAAATTTGATACATTTCTAATGGAAGTTTATCAGGGCCACAGGCCTTCCCGAGAGCTAATTCTTTCAGCAAGGTCTCAAGTTCTACAATTGTGATAGGAAGCTCTAATTGTTCCCGCTGTGCCAAATCTAAATGGGGCAGTTCCAATTTATCTGTGTATTGGTTAAGTAAGTCAGAAGAGGAGTCTTCTTGGGTATAAAGATTTGTATAGTTATGTTATGTTATGTTATGTTATGTTATGTTAACTATTTTTTATATAGCGCACGGATGCCGCAGCTAAGAGGCGTCCCGGCGCTTGGAGATCTGAATAACACAACACGATTAAGAAGGCTAAACAAGAGACAGACTAAACTGTGGAGAAGAGAAAAGTCTTCAAGGTCTTCCTAAAAAGAAGCAGATCTGAAATTGAGCGGAGTGGAGCTGGAAGAGAATTCCAAAGAGCAGCCGCCAGCACTGAAAACGAGCGACCACCCACTCTAGCCCTTTTAAAGCGAGGCACTATGGCGAGGTTTAGTCCGGCAGAGCGAAGAGCTCTAGCAGGAGCATAGTGCAGAATAGTCTGTGCAAGGATCGGGGGAGAGGCTAGGTTGAGGATTTTAAAAGTTAAGCAGAGGGCTTTAAACTTAACTCTTTGCTCAATCGGAAGCCAATGAAGATTGCGGATGGTTTGGCGAGCTGAGACAAATTTCGGGAGGCCGACAAGCATCCTAGCCGCCGCGTTCTGAACCCTCTGAAGACGGGACAGTTCGGCCTGATTTAAGCCCAAAAACAGAGAGTTGGCATAGTCCAGTCTGGTAAGAACCAGAGCCTGGACCATAATCTGTCTTGTCTCAGCATCGAAAAATTTAAAAATGGGTCTCAGACCATGCAAAGTACCAAAACATACGCCAGCCACGCGTTTGGTATGGGAAATAAATGAAAGCTTGTCATCGAACCAGACCCCAAGGTTTCTGACTTCACTCACAGGGGTAGGCACAGGGCCAAGATCAGTAGGCCACCATTGATCTCCCCATAGACCACTTTCCTTACCGAAAATAATGACCTCGGTCTTAGAGGCATTTAGTTGTAATCGGTTGTCCGCCATCCAGCCAGAAACAGCTTTTAACGCTGACTGGAAGGTGGAGGCGTCCATGTTGGAGTCTCCATTTAGTGCCACCGCCAGCTGCGTGTCATCGGCGTATGACACTAAGGAAAGACCAAAACTGTGGGCTACCTCCGCCAATGACCTCGGTCTTAGAGGCATTTAGTTGTAATCGGTTGTCCGCCATCCAGCCAGAAACAGCTTTTAACGCTGACTGGAAGGTGGAGGCGTCCATGTTGGAGTCTCCATTTAGTGCCACCGCCAGCTGCGTGTCATCGGCGTATGACACTAAGGAAAGACCAAAACTGTGGGCTACCTCCGCCAAAGGCTGAACATACAAATTAAATAAAGTGGGGCTAAGAGCCGAACCTTGGGGAACACCCTGAAGAATAGGACGTGACGCAGAAACAAAAGGGGGGGTGGACACTTTAAAACCTCGATCCTTAAGAAAAGAGCGGAACCACTCGAGTGCCGTCTCTCCGACTCCAGCCTCCATCAGACGATGTAATAAAATCTGATGGGACACCGTGTCGAAAGCGGCACTGAGATCTAAAAGGATCAGTGCCGCCGTCTGACCCTGATCCAACATCTTCCTTGTATTCATAAAACACCTGCAGTATCCCCTCTGGTGATCCTATACGAATTCCCTGATTATTTTCTATAGAATTTATACGCTGCATAGTCTGTCTCCCGCGCATTCTCTGTGCTAAACATCTACCCACATTTTCCCCATATTCATATCTTTCTGCGCGAAACGCCTTATATTGTTGTGCTATATCCTGACTCCAAATCCCGTTTATCTTAGCTTTATGTTTCGCGACTTCATTTTGTGATGTTTCACTGTTACGTTGTAGTCTAATATCGCGCATTAAATCCTGCTCTGCATTGGCTAGATCTCGTACTAATTCTATCATTATATTTTTCCTTTTCTTTTGTATACTTCAGCTATAACTAGAGGTTTCACCACGTAACCCTGCCTTAAAACAATCCCATACCATTGCATAAGATGTAGAAGCTCTATTATGATCGAGAAATTGCTGGGCCCAGTCCATAATTTGGTTCACGTATGTTTCATCTAATAAGAATTTCCTATTAAAAGTAAAGGGTCTTTGTGTTTTATGAGTATTAGATATAGGTAACTCCATAACAATTGGGGCATGATCTGAGGTGATACGGGGTTTAACAAACATGTTAGATCCTTGTGCCATATATCTAGGTATGAAAATATAATCTATTCGGACAAATTTCTTGTGTGGTGAAGAAAAATAAGTATATCCAGGGTCTTTCAGATGAGTCACAGGCCATCCATCAATTAACCCATGTTGGGATAATAGTTGACGTAGTGCCTTAAAAACCTTGGGCTTCCTACCTAGATATCTAGTAAATTTTGGATCCCATGTATTCAGTTCCCCATGAATATTGAAATCACCCAGTACAAATAATGGAGTACTCCATAGAGCTAATTCTACATTTAAATATTCTATAACTGCAGTGTCATCCACATTGGATCCATATACTGTACAAATCGTAGTCACAACATTGCCGATGACACATTCCACAATTGCCCAACGTCCTACACTATCTACTTTAACCTTCCCCGTCGTGATTACAGATCGTCGACCCAAGATAGCCACCCCTCTGTTCGTAGTAGATTGTTGTGAAGCAGCCACCACTATAAATCCAAGATCGGTTAATACTTGTCTTTTCACCCATGGTATGTGCGTCTCTTGAATACATTATATATCAGGTTGTATTAACCGAATTTCATGCATCACGCGTTTACGCTTTTGCACATTATTGAGACCACATACATTAAAAGAACATATTCGAAAATTAGAGCTTGCCATGAAAAAAATAGAAGTTCATTGCAGAGATTAAATTATACCATTGTACCATTCCAACAACATCAAAAAAACTATTCATTTCAACATGATATTCCATGACTTTGACTGAATTTTTTCCCCCTTTTTCACCCCGAGCACACCCCCGTGAACATCCCACCCCACACAGACCCCACCCCCAGCACTGCTACCCCCCCCGTGACCCTTCCCCAACATTAAGGCAAAGGGGCCTATTGCCCCGGTGATGTATGTGAGAGCACCACAGATGTTTGGGCATGACCAAAAGTCCAAATATTAGATAGAGTGAGTTTATACCATACTATACACTTAATCTCTAATATTCAAGTCTTACTTCTCACTCTAATGTATTCAGATATGCCTTTGCTAGAGCTTCAGCGGTAAAGAATCTATTTTGACCCTTATATACAATCTTTAGTGTGGATGGTTGAAGCAAAAAAGCTTGCGCACCCTTTTTCTGAAATGGTTCGATCATTTGGCGCATTCTCCAGCGATTTTCTACAGTAGAGTGGCAATAATCAGGTCGTACAAAAAATTCTATACCCTTCCCAATGCGCTTCTTATCCGGCCTTGCCAGATCATACAATTTCTGTCTTGCCAAGAAGTTATTCAAGGATATCAAGATGGCTCGAGGGTATTGCTGTGTTTGGGTGTTCCGTGCCGTTTGTTTGCGAAAAGGAAAGCGATGTGCCCTCTGGATCTCAATAGACCAGTCCCACTCTTTGACATCGGGAAAGGCTTCTTCAAAAAGTTCAACAACAAACTGTCGTACATCATGCCCCTCACTTCCTTCTGGAACACCCAAAACTCGTAGGTTATTACGACGGAGTCTATTCTCTAAATCAACCAGTTTAGAGTTCCCGTCTTCTTTCAGCCCTTTTGAGTCATCAAGACTGGTTTTAATGTGTGTTACTTGATCCTCTAATGAGGATATACGTCCTTCCGCTTCTGCCATCCTATCTGTAAAATCATTGCATGATTTGACTAAGCGTCGCACCGTGTTCTGCAGTTTTTTGCACGCATTATGCGTTTTCAAGTGCTCGGCTTTTGCCTCTAGTCGTTGCTCCGAAATAGCTTTCAGTATAATATCAATTGGCATTTGATTAGGAGGTCCCGGGCTAGAGCTGGTTAGTTGAATAGAGTCTGCTAGATCCAGCTCTATTTCTTGGTCTATGATGGTTGGATCTCCTTCTGAGGTTTCCTCGCTCCAAGATCTGGTTGTTCGCATTTCGTCTGTAGCACTAGCATGTGCTTCCTTACTTGTATTCTCCTTACTCACATTTTCAATCTCCTCCTCCAGATCCTCTTCCAGGTCGGACCCCTTTGAATGTTCTGATAGAGAATAAAATTCGCTATCTTTGCTGCCAGTGGGGTCACCATCGCCTTCACCTTCTACCCCTTCAAATCGGGGTGGATCCAATTCCGCGGCCCCTTCATCATTATCATTGAGAGAAGCATCATTTTGTATTTCTGATAATATGAGGGGGTAGGATGAAGAGGCACATGTGGATGGAATATCCAGAGGGGTTGTTGGAGAAACAATCAACTGTTCAAGTGCAGCTACTAGCGTCTCATCTTGGTCGTTAACCGAAGATACACCGCCCTTTCCCTGACCTCCTCCATCATTCTGAGGGTCAGTATTAATTATTGTTGTTACTTTTCCCTTGGAAAACATTTGTGGAATTTTAGGGGTGCCCAATTGAGTGTTATCCGGGTCGTTATTGCTATTATCTTGCCTTGATTTTGCTGCAAGTGCAGCACGAGTCCGGATCGGATTGTCACCACTGGGTCTAGTTTTCCCACCACGTGCAGTTTTTGGGGGCATATTGAAAATCCTAATGCTATATTGTTTATATCAGTAACTACAAAGAAACCACTTTTCCACAGCTTCTACCGTTTATCTGCCGCTTGTCAAGTCTCTCTGAGCCTAAGACCTTCTGAGGCTTCCTTACATCCTTTTAGCCCCTTCAGAGTCCGTTTTTTAATAAAGAAGAATAATATACAGGCGTTTTGTCTCCACTAAATTAAATCTACTTTTGTTTTCAGCCTCAGAGCTTATAGATAAATCTTGCTCGGCAGTTGTTATTCAGCGTTTTTCTGGAAAGTATCTGTTCCGTGGTGTTCGTTCAGCCCTCTGCTGCACCAAAAATCAGCGTGTGGTTTCCCCCAGGTGCCGCTGCAGCATCAACGCCCATCCCGGCACAACAGGCGCCTCCCAGCCGGGCAGCAGCCCTCTGCTGCACCCAAAATCAGCGTGTGGTTTTCCCCAGGTGCCGCTGCAGCATCCACGCCCATCCCGACACAACAGGCGCTTCCCAGCCGGGCAGGGGATTACGGCCAAAGTGCTTCAAGAATGCTTCTTCCGCACGGCTGTAGAATATAAGGAAGCCCAGGAGAAAACAACAGCGGGACACCGGTGGTCAGCAGTCAACAGTCAAAGACGCATTTCAGCATTTTCGGCAGCCACCAGAAACGCCGCCGCCAAGGCTCAGGTACGACTTGTCAGGACGCCCAAACGGAGCTCTCACAAACACGCCTGACATGCAGGCGCCATCTTGCCCAGGAGTGCCTGAGCCTCGCAGAGATTCATTTTCAAGGGAGTATATCTCAGGCACCTATAAAAAAAAACACATAAATATTACAAACATCCAACAGTCCATATTAAAATCTGAAGTGCTATGTGAATAAAGTGCTATGTGAATGTAAAAAAACTAATTCAATTTAGAAACAGACTTCTAAAAGTACATGATCTCTTAGCAGCAATTTACCATTCCAATACACAGGTAAGTATGTGTATTCACCTACAAAGGAGACCAGCTCTTTCGGAATAATACAGATCCTGTGGTATTTTAGTATCCAACTCTATTATGTACCTAGACTCCAGCTGTCGTAAATTGCTAATCCTATCCCCTCCTCTGATAGTCTGAGGGACACGATCTATAACACAAAATCGGAGCAAGCTCCAATGTGATTCCTCAAAATGACAAGCAACCGGATATTGTTTATCCTTATTTTGGATAGCCTGCATGTCTTCCAGGATGCACTTCCTAGCTGGAAACATCATACTGCTCTCAAATGCTTTCTGACATGGACAGGTTAGTACATATCCACAAAAATCAGATTGACAAGTCAAGTCTTTTTCTATTGTCTTGAAGGTTTCAGTTACAGGAGAAAATATTATTTTCTCATTGATGCTATATTTGCTTGCCTTGCACACATTGCAGGTATAAAAGCCCTGTATGGAATCAGTACCAGGTTTAACCTCCATTATCTCATTCACACAGAGCTTATCACTAAGTGAGTTCCCTTTCCTGTCTGTGATGTTAGGATAGTGTTAGACCTGGAATCCTTGGTGTGGTTTTCCCTGACTTTTTGCCTCTACCCTTTGTGTTTTTGATGCTGTGCTGGATTTTGTTTTGGCTGGCTTAGATGCTTTGGGCACTTTGCCACTGCTGATCAGTGTCAAAGTGCAAGTGCTCCCTGTGTAAATTGTGAATGTAATTGGTTCTCCCTTATTGGCATATTTGATTTACTAGTAGGTCCCTAGTAAGGTGCACTAAGTGTGTCATGGCTGGTCAATCAAATGCTACTAGTGGGCCTGCAGCACTGATTGTGCCACAAACATGAGCAGCCCTGAAAAGGCCTCTAAGGCCTGGTACCACGGTGCCTGCGCACAGTTTGTTAACTGCCATGTTGACTTGGCAAGTGCACCCACTTACCAGGCCCTAACCTTCCCTTTTGTTACATATCAGACACCCCTATGGAAGGCCCAAGGTACCCCTCTGGGCAGGGTGCAGTTTTTGTGAACGGTAGGACATGTACTGTGATGTGTAACATGTCCTGATAGTGAATTACTTCCAATTTCGTTTTTCATTGTTGCAAGGCTACCTGTTCCCATAGGACAGAATGGGGAGTTTGTTTATAACATCTTATATACATAACCACCCCTGGGAACAAGGTAGGAAAATAAAGTTTAGTATGCCTGAGCTCAGAATGTTAAGGTGCATCTTTTAGAAAGGGTGATTTTACCAGTCTGTGTTTGTTTGAAAAAATCACTTTTAGAAAGTAGGTTTTTTCTTGTTCAACCTTCCAGTGTGCCTCTGCTGCGATGTGGATTGCCTGTCTGGGTTTTGGAGTGTTAGGGGCTGGGGAAGAGCAGTAGCTCCAGAGAGCCTGATGAGCCAGGGCTGGGCTGAATATACCTGGGCTGTATTTAGAATAGGGGGAGGAGATTGTCTTTTACCTGAATAAACCTGGTCTGCCTTCCACAATGCTGCCTATACCATCTGCCAGGAAGCTGCACCAGAGAGGACAGAACTGGTTTTGGCTGGGTGCAAGGCTTCTCTACCACCAGAGAACAAAATATTTTGTAGTATAAATATTGGGGCCCAAACCCCAGAACTTTTAATGATTTCTGGAATTTAAGATGACCCTTTGCCAAGGAGAAGAGCTGGAGAAACTGAGGATAAGTACTGCCCTTGCTGAGTGTCTGGGGTTGGCCTGGAGTTGCGGTTTCTGCCAAGGAAAGGAGAAGGACTTTGCCGTGTGCTGTGACCCCTGCTTTAAGAAGATCTCCAAGGGCCTGTGTGTGCTGGCCTCCTGTTCTGAAGTCTCAAGGACACAAAGACTTCATCCCCAGCTCCCCTGAACTCTGATGTTGTGAGTTCTGTCCTGTCTCGAGGTGCCTGTGCCCGTTTTGGGCTACTGGAGGTTGTTGCTGCTGTTTGGGTGCTGGAAGAAAGAAGAAACATGTAGAACTGCTAAAATAGACGCATCGCTCTTCTTGCGGCTGTTTTCTTGATGCATCTCCATGGTGCAAGAAGTATTTCCACGCATCACAGCTGCAAAAACTATCGCAGTGCCTGTCATCCTGCAAGAATCGACGCATCTAGGGATCACGGCTGAAGAGGACTGACGCAGCACAGCGCAATGCCGCCGCATCGATCGCCAACGCATCCCGGAGATCCACACATCGTACCTCTGTGGCACGCTCTCCCAATGCATCACCTGTGAACAGGAACCAGCACAAAGAATTGATGCATCACTCCTCATACAGACCGGATTTGACGCAACCCTTTCTCTGCGTGCAGCGGGACTGTCACATCGCCTCCTCAGGAGTCTGTCTCAGTAGTGTTGCATCTCTTTGTTGCCGACGCTGCGGCTGTTTGGCTTGGGGAACTTTAACGCAACTGCGGGTACTTTGGTGAAAAGTCACGCATCCATAGTGTTCTGTGGTATAAGTTCCTGAAACCTTTTGAATGTCACATTTCTAACTATATATGTTGGATTTTTGTCATTTTGGTCTTGTTTAGTTTAGATAAAGATATTTTATTTTTCTAAACTGGTGTGGTGTCCTTTTGTGGTGTTTTCCCTGTGTTACTGTGAGTGTTGGTACAAATACTTTACACATTGCCTTTGGGATAAGCCTGTCTGCTTGTGCTACAGAGGGGGTTAGCAGAGGTTATCTAAAGTGTGTATCCCCCTTACCCTGACTAGTAGCAATTGTCCTTATTTGGACAAAGGTACCTACCTCTGCCAACTAGAGTCCCCCATTTCTAACAGACAGTTACCTAGGGCATCAACCAACGTACTTTCTCTTTTTAAAACATCCCAGTGTCTGATAAAACTTTTCTTAACTTCATGTACGAAGATGTTATAAGTAGTGATGAAACAAATATTCCTATTATCAGAACTTTCTCCTTGTACTTTTGGTTTAAGTGCAGTTTCCCCGTCCATTTTAACTGCTCTATTGAAGGCATTGGTTATGTATGATCTTTTGTAGCCCGCTCTAAAAACCTTCCAGACATTCTTTCCCATTCCTCCATTCCTCAACAAAATTACCCTCTGTACTATAATTTCTACAGGCCCATAGAAATTCCCTGATAGGAGATGCTTTCTATCAAACTTGTAGGGTGACAGCTATTAGTATGCAGGAGGGTATTCCATGCTGTTTTCTTCCAGAATAGAGTATATATCTCAGTTTGCTGTTTACAACCTTAATCTGTAAATCCAGGAATTCAATCTCTCTATCACTGATATGACCCTCAAATTTCAAATTGAATTAATTATTGTTAAGACTCTCAATGAAATCTACTCCCTGTTTTTGGCTACCTTTCCATATAATAAAAAGATCATCTATAAAGCGGACACACATTCTCACATAGTCGCATATTGACCAAAGCTCTTGGGCACCTGCTGCTCCCACAAGCCCGTCATCAGGTTGACATAACTGGGAGCAAACCAGGCGCTGTGCCTGTGTTTGTCTAAAAAACAAGTATAATCATGGGGATGGGGGAGGCAGAGTAAGAATCCTTTCAGTCTCCGTAGATAACTTTCATAATCAGAAGGGGGAAAGGATCACTGGTCCTGCTTAAACCTTGGGTTCACAAGTCAAGGAACTGGTATCTCCCAAACATATATGACTCTCATACACGTGTATATTGATAGTGATAGTCTCTCTTTAGCGGTATATACTGTGTCCCCGCTTTTCTACACGTGCGTGCGTAATCATTGAGTCATTTTTTGTCTTGTGCACCCTCCTCCAGGAGGTTTGCCTTAGGGTTTAAGGCAGTAGTGATCGTGGACAGTGGGGGGTGGTGTGATTATTAAAAATCCGGAGAACCAGACAAAAAAACAGTTTAATAGGTCTGGGTTCGGACTAAAAACTAAAAATTACTGATGCACTTTGCGAATTAGTAAGGGATTCTAGTGCATTATATAGGATATTGTTAAAAAGAGGTCAACATGTTTCAGCCTTTGGTAGTCAACAGATCTATAGGCTTTCGTCAGGACCAATGGGGGTTAGTGAATGGTGAGAAAACTGTGAGAAGAATAAAGGGTTATTGACCTGATTCTTCGTGACTTTAAGGTTTCATTGTACCTGCAAAAATAGAAAACACGCACACAAACAACGACAAACAGGGAGATAGGGTATGGAGAAACACATAATTATGTACAATAGTACCTTAGTTTTTTGTAAGGAACTAGAAAATGGCAATACTTCCCGTTATACTCATTTTGGGCGTCAACTCTTCCATTCTCATGCTTCGGTTCGACTTATACTGTAGTGCCCATAGTTCTGACAATAATACTGTAGTGAGGTGCCCATAGTTCTGACAATATCACTGTGCGTGATCTATAGTGGAATATGCTAAACAGTGAGGCCGTTTTGTGTTTTTATCTCGAGGCACTGCAGACATTCCGATTATGCCGAATATTCCGAGTGTGTGGTTTTTAGGAATATGAGCATGCTTATAGTGCCAAAGAGGTTTTCCACGAGTCGGTAGTTCAACGTGGCTGCATTCGTACTTAATACGCTGCGCGCGCTCTTAAAAAAGCGTACCTTGTCTTTTTTTGGAAATTGCTCCCTCTGGGATTTGGGCTGATCGAGAGAGGCCTTACTAAAGAGGTATTAAAAGGAAGGAGTTATCGAGTGCGCTTTCTTACTCACGGTTTTCCGTATGGTGAATGCGCCTAGGTTTACCCAATACCTTAGTGCCTTCTTACTCGGTCCTGGCAGCATGTGCTGACTCTGCCTGTCCTCACCCGGAACTACAGCGTAATGCGGTTCCGGGTCGTTTTTTACTCCATGGCGGTAGAAATGAAAGAAATACTTCAACATGTAGTGTAGAAGGTTTCTTTTAAACTGCACTCACCATTCTGTTAGTAATTAAATAGGGGGGTACAAATCGGTATTATTAAGCAATTCATAAGTGAAAAGGGGTTTTTTTGTGTATATAAAGAAAACAGTGTTATTTTGTTTTCATTTGTCTGATCAAATGAGAGGGGCTAGATTGGGCGCATAAATTGTTGCGCTTTAGGGAGAATGCAGTGGTTTTATTTTCGTGGGTCGTTTTGAACTACAGTGATGGGCTTGATTTTTGGGATCACTAGTATAGTGCATATTTGGTGATCACTAGAGATGAACAAAGATATTAGGCCGTTGGGGTACCGTACTTAGGGTGGATTATTGGGAGTTGAAGTCTCAGATCATCTGTTGAGAGATAACCATGGAACAGAGTCGTTCAGGCCTAGGGTATCTGTTTTTAGCCTATGGACCCAACGTTGTTCTTTCTTGAACAGTATGTTTTCGGCGTTTCTGTCGATTGTCTCAAGACTTTCCAGGATCACCCAATGGAGATCATTGGCAGTGTGTTGTTTTTCTTTATAGTGTGATGACATCTTTGTTGTACTTTTCTGACAGTTAACATTACTCCTGTGTTCACCGAGTCTCTGTTTTGCTTTTCGGCATGTCATCCCAATATATCTCATATTGCAAGGGCATGTAATCATATACACCACGTGACTAGTGTTGCAGTTGGTGTGTTTTTTCAATTTCCATAACAAGTTTGGAAGTAATTGCAATTCTTTTGTTGGTTTTGTGGTGGCACAGGCTACGCAGGAGCCGCAAGGATAGTGTCCAGTAATTGGAGGGTTATTCCATAAGCCTGGTTGTTGTTTCTTTTTTCTTGGTGGAGGTCTGGTATGGACCAATAGGTCCTTGATATTGGTGCTCCTTTTATTCGCAAATCTTGGTTTTGGCCAAGTCAGGGTGTTTGATGTTATAATCTTCCAGTTGCGGTTGATTATTTTCTTCACCTGATTTGTTATTGGGCTATAGGTTGTTACACACGTAGTCCTGTCTTCAGTCTGTTTTGGGTGACTTTCGAGGAGGGATTCCCTCGGTTGGTTTCTGGCTCGTTTCGCACAGGAGTTGATTATCCTTTTTGGGTAGCTGCTAAGAAGAAATTGCAGCTCCATAAAAGACTACAAAGCCCAAGCAACAGACCTCTGCGAAACAGCCAGAGACTACCCAAAAAGGATAATCAACTCCTGTGCGAAACGAGCCAGAAACCAACCGAGGGAATCCCTCCTCGAAAGTCACCCAAAACAGACTGAAGACAGGACTACGTGTGTAACAACCTATAGCCCAATAACAAATCAGGTGAAGAAAATAATCAACCGCAACTGGAAGATTATAACATCAAACACCCTGACTTGGCCAAAACCAAGATTTGCGAATAAAAGGAGTACCAATATCAAGGACCTATTGGTCCATACCAGACCTCCGCCAAAAAAAGAAACAACAACCAGGCTTATGGAATAACCCTCCAATTACTGGACACTATCCTTGCGGCTCCTGCGTAGCCTGTGCCACCACAAAACCAACAAAAGAATTGCAATTACTTCCAAACTTGTTATGGAAATTGAAAAAACACACCAACTGCAACACTAGTCACGTGGTGTATATGATTACATGCCCTTGCAATATGAGATATATTGGGATGACATGCCGAAAAGCAAAACAGAGACTCGGTGAACACAGGAGTAATGTTAACTGTCAGAAAAGTACAACAAAGATGTCATCACACTATAAAGAAAAACAACACACTGCCAATGATCTCCATTGGGTGATCCTGGAAAGTCTTGAGACAATCGACAGAAACGCCGAAAACATACTGTTCGAGAAAGAACAACGTTGGGTCCATAGGCTAAAAACAGATACCCTAGGCCTGAACGACTCTGTTCCATGGTTATCTCTCAACAGATGATCTGAGACTTCAACTCCCAATAATCCACCCTAAGTACGGTACCCCAACGGCCTAATATCTTTGTTCATCTCTAGTGATCACCAAATATGCACTATACTAGTGATCCCAAAAATCAAGCCCATCACTGTAGTTCAAAACGACCCACGAAAATAAAACCACTGCATTCTCCCTAAAACGCAACAATTTATGCGCCCAATCTAGCCCCTCTCATTTGATCAGACAAATGAAAACAAAATAACACTGTTTTCTTTATATACACAAAAAAAAACTTTTTCACTTATGAATTGCTTAATAATACCGATTTGTACCCCCCTATTTAATTACTAACAGAATGGTGAGTGCAGTTTAAAAGAAACCTTCTACACTACATGTTGAAGTATTTCTTTCATTTCTACCGCCATGGAGTAAAAAACGACCCGGAACCGCATTACGCTGTAGTTCCGGGTGAGGACAGGCAGAGTCAGCACATGCTGCCAGGACCGAGTAAGAAGGCACTAAGGTATTGGGTAAACCTAGGCGCATTCACCATACGGAAAACCGTGAGTAAGAAAGCGCACTCGATAACTCCTTCCTTTTAATACCTCTTTAGTAAGGCCTCTCTCGATCAGCCCAAATCCCCGAGGGAGCAATTTCCAAAAAAAGACAAGGTACGCTTTTTTAAGAGCGCGCGCAGCGTATTAAGTACGAATGCAGCCACGTTGAACTACCGACTCGTGGAAAACCTCTTTGGCACTATAAGCATGCTCATATTCCTAAAAACCGCACACTCGGAATATTCGGCATAATCGGAATGTCTGCAGTGCCTCGAGATAAAAACACAAAAACGGCCTCACTGTTTAGCATATTCCACTATAGATCACGCACAGTGATATTGTCAGAACTATGGGCACCTCACTACAGTATTATTGTCAGAACTATGGGCACTACAGTATAAGTGGAACCGAAGCATGAGAATGGAAGAGTTGACGCCCGAAATGAGTATGACGGGAAGTATTGCCATTTTCTAGTTCCTTACAAAAAACTAAGGTACTATTGTACATAATTATGTGTTTCTCCATACCCTATCTCCCTGTTTGTCGTTGTTTGTGTGCGTGTTTTCTATTTTTGCAGGTACAATGAAACCTTAAAGTCACGAAGAATCAGGTCAATAACCCTTTATTCTTCTCACAGTTTTCTCACCTATCACTAACCCCCATTGGTCCTGACGAAAGCCTATAGATCTGTTGACTACCAAAGGCTGAAACATGTTGACCTCTTTTTAACAATATCCTATATAATGCACTAGAATCCCTTACTAATGCGCAAAGTGCATCAGTAATTTTTAGTTTTTAGTAACCCTGGGCGAAGAACTACGCTCCGTTCGCGGAGTTTGCGGAGTTTCGGCAACTCCGCGCTCCGCGGAGAACGCGAAGTTGTCGAATACTCCGCAAACTGCTGCGTAGCGTAGTTCTCGCGAGCTCAATAGCATTTTCGCGTGCGCGAGGATGCTTGTCGGTAAGATCGAGTTGCCGAACACGCAGAAACTGCAATCTGGCACAGAAAAACTCGCGAACACGTTAGTAGTGACCGGAAATAAGGGGACGCGAGCGGGCGGGACAAACCTCATGGGTAACTTCGCGCGCTACACATCCCGAGCATGCAGGCAATCAATCAATCAGGATATTTGTATAGCGCGCTACTCACCCAGAGGGTCTCAAGGCGCTTGGGGGTGGGGGGTCCGCTACTGCTCGAACAGCCATGTCTTGAGTTGCTTACTGAAGCAGAGGTGGTCTTGGGTCAGGCGGAGGTGGATGAGGAGGGAGTTCCAAGTCTTGGCTGCCAGGTAGGAGAAGGATCTTCCTCCCATGGTGGATCTTCAGATGCGTGGCACGGCGGCGAGGGCGTGGCTGGTCGATCGTAGCTGGCGGGTGGGAGTGTAGAAGGTCAGGCGGTTGTTGAGGTACCTGGGGCCCAGGTCGTTGAGGGCCTTGTGTGCGTGGTTGAGGAGTTGGAACGTGATTCTCTTGCTGACGGGGAGCCAGTGAAGGTCTCTCAGGTGTCCGGAGATGTGGCTGTGTCGGGGGATGTCCAAGATGAGTCGTGCGGAGGCGTTCTGGATGCGTTGGAGTCTTTTCTGGAGTTTGGCTGTGGTTCCGGTATAGAGGGTGTTCCGAAGTCCAGTGGGCTGGTAACGAGTGCCTGTGTGACCATCTTCCTTGGTTTCGGTGGGGAGCCATCGGAAGATCTTTCGGGACATGCGTAGGATGTTGAAGCATGATGATGAGACGGCGTTGACTTGTCTGGTCATCGAGAGAAAGGAGACCAGGATGAAGCCCAGGTTGCGTGCGTGGTCCGTTGGTTTTGGTGCGCTGCCCAGGGCAGGGGGCCACCAGGAGTTGTCCCAGGCGGAGGGTGATGATCCAAGGATGAGGACTTCCGTTCCGTCTTGTCTGAGTTCAGTTTCAGGTGGCTGTTCCCCATCCACTCGGCTATGTCTTTCATCCCTTCGTGTAGGTTGGTTCTGGCAGTGGCTGGGTCATTGGTGAGGGAGAGGATCAGCTGGGTGTTGTCGGCGTAGGAGATGATGTTGAGGTTGTGTTGGCGTACGATGGCTGCGAGGGGGCTCATGTAGACATTGAAGAGGGTGGGGCTGAGTGATGATCCTTGTGGTACGCCACAGATGACTTCCCACCCTTCTTCAAGCGCCTTGAGACCCTCTGGGTATGTAGCGCGCTATACAAATTTTTTGACTTGACTTGACTTGACTTGGATCTGTACGGGGGAGACGGACTCTCTGGGTTCTTCCGGTGAGGAACGAGATGATCCACTCCAGTGCCTTCTCTTGGATTCCGATGTTGTTGAGGCGCTGCACTAGGGTGCGGTGGCAGACAGTATTGAATGCTGCGGAGAGGTCCAGGAGGATGAGGGCCGCTGTTTCCCCATTGTCGAGCAGGGCTCGGATGTCGTCAGTGGCTGCTATGAGACCAGTCTCGCTGCTGTGGTGGGCGCGGATGCTGGACTGCGAGTGGTCGAGGGATCCGTTCATCTCGAGGAAGGCAGCAAGCTGTCTGTTGACGGTCTTCTCGATGACTTTGGGAGGAAAGGGGAGGAGCGAGATGGGGCGGTAGTTCTTGAGGTCGGCGGGGTCCGCTTATGGTTTCTTCAGGAGGGCGCTGAGGTCGGCATGCTTCCAGCTCTCCGGGAAGGTGGCTGTGCTGAAGGAGCAGTTGATGATGTCCCGGAGTTGGGGTGCGATGATGGAGTCGGCCTTGTTGAAGACGTGGTGGGGGCATGGGTCGGTTGGTGATCTGGAGTGGATGGTGTTCATCGTGTGGTTGGTGTCTTCAGTGCTGACCGGGGTCCAGTCGCGGAGGGTGGTCGTGGGGGGTGTCGGTTCGGTGGTCTTGCGAGGGAGTGATGTCGTTGTTTCCGGCGCTGGGGTTGGAGAGCTCTTTGACGATGCTGAAGAGTTCCTTGCTGTTGTGTGCGTTGTTGTCGAGACATTCCTTGAATGCTGTCTTCTTGGTGGTGTGGATCAGCTGGTGGTGTAAGCGGGTGGCGTGCTTGAGGGCGGTCATGTTGTCTGTAGTTAGGTTTTTTCGCCAGGCTTTCTCGAGGGTATGGCAGTTCTTGGAGTTCTTGAGGTCGTCGTTGAACCAGGAGGCTTTCTTGCTGCCGGGCCTGCTGGGATGGTTTTTCAGAAGTGCAAGGTCGTCAGCGCAGTTGGTGATCCACTGTGTGAGGTTGTTGGCTGTTTGGTTGGGGTCCGTTGAGCTGGCGGGAGGGTTCTGGCTCAGTGAAGTGGTGAGCTGGTCGGTGGTGATCTTGTTCCAGCTCCTGCTGGGAACCTGTTGTGGGTGGTGGTGAGTCGTGGTCTTTCTGAAGCTGAAGTTGACGCAGCTGTGGTCTGTCCAGTGGAGTCCGGTGGAGTGGCTGAAGGAGATGTACTTGCTGGAGGAGAAGACTGGGTCAAGCGTGTGTCCGACGTAGTGGGTGGGGGTGTTCCCCAGTTGCTTGAGTCCGTGGTTGGCGAGGTTGTCCAGCAGGGTGGTGCTGTTGTTGTCGTTGTTGTTCTCCAGGTGGAAGTTGAGGTCCCCTAGGAGGATGTAGTCAGCGGAGGCGAGGGTGTGCGGGCTGATAAGGTCTGCGATGTCTTCGCTGAATTGTGTGCGTGGTCCTAGGGGTCTGTAGATGAGGGTGCCTCTGAGTGTGGTCTTGGGGTCAGTGTGTATCTGGAAGTGAAGATGTTCGGCAGCTGTGAGGGTGTCGTCTGAGTTGGTCGTGATGCGGATGGTGTTCTTGTGGACGATGGTGATGCCTCCTCCTGTCTGGTTGACGCGGTCTCTCCGGGTGATCTTGTATCCGTCCGGGATGGCGACGGCGATGTCGGGCGCTGAGGAGGCATTCATCCATGTTTCCGTGAGGAAGGTGACATCTGGAGATGTGGTGTTGAGCAGGTTCCAGAGTTCCACGGCGCTCCCGAAGACGAAAAACAGCTCGCGAACGGGTCAAGCAAGCTACTACGCATGTTCGCGGAGTTATGCGTAGTTCGCGGAGTGCAAGTGCATCTTCGCGTAGCTCCGCGGAGTGCGGCTACGCGAACTACGCCCAGGCTTAGTTTTTAGTCCGAACCCAGACCTATTAAACAGTTTTTTTGTCTGGTTCTCCGGATTTTTAATAATCACACCACCCCCCACTTTCCACGATCACTACTGCCTTAAACCCTAAGGCAAACCTCCTGGAGGAGGGTGCACAAGACAAAAAATGACTCAATGATTACGCACGCACGTGTAGAAAAGCGGGGACACAGTATATACCGCTAAAGAGAGACTATCACTATCAATATACACATGTATGAGAGTCATATATGTTTGGGAGATACCAGTTCCTTGACTTGTGAACCCAAGGTTTAAGCAGGACCAGTGATCCTTTCCCCCTTCTGATTATGAAAATGTCTAAAAAACAAGCCATTGAAGAAAAAAAGTTGTTGCTTAAACAAAATTCGACCATGGTCAATATCATCTCTATAAGTTGAAAGTCAATCAATCAATCAGGACATTTGTAAAGCGCGCAACTCACCCGTGACGGTCTCAAGGTGCAAGGCGGGGGATTTGGGGGAGGGGTACTGCTACTGCTCAAATAGCCATGTCTTGAGTAGCCTCCTGAACGGTTAGTAGGTCCTGGTTCTGCCGTAGGAGGATGGGGAGGGCGTTCCAGGATTTTGCGGCGAGGTGGGAGAATGATCTGTCGCCGGTAGTCGCTCTTCGGTTGCGGGAGACGGTGGCGAGGGCAAGGTCGGCGGAGCAGAGCTGGCGGTTCAGGGTGTAGAAGGTGAGTCGACTGTTGAGGTATCCCAGTGCGATGTTGTGGAGTGCCTTGTGTGCATGGGTGAGGAGCTTGAAGGTGATCCTTTTGTTGACGGGAAGCCAGTGCAGGTCTCTCAGGTGGGGTGTGATGTGGCAGTGGTGAGGGATGTCAAGGATCAGGCGTGCACTGGCGTTCTGTATGCGTTGTAGTCATTTCAGGAGTTTGGCCGAGGCTCCTGCATAGAGGGCGTTTCCGTAGTCCAACCTGCTACTGATGAGGGCCTGTGTGACTGTCCTTCTTGTTTTGGTGAGGATCCACCTGTAGATCTTGCAGAGCATGCGGAGGGTGTTGAAGCAGGTGCCAATATCCATGCATTGTGCATTAGCAGTTACGAGAAAGTTGTCAACGAGGATGCATCCTCAACGCAGGGCTACACATTGCAATCCTCATTGACGGCTTCATCGTAACTGTTGCTGCACAACGCATCTTTAATGCAGGACCTCACGTCGCTGACGGAAGCTTCTCAGAACTGTCACTGTGTGACACATCTTTGACGCAGGATCTCACAATGTGGACCTAACTTGGTTCCTGCATCTTGCCCATGCACCATTGTAGTTGGCCTGAAGTTGGAACTATGTACCAGTCCAGTACGACCAGATAACGACAGTTGGCATTTCACTCAAATCTTTTCAAATGCATATCTCTGGTTCTACTAATTGGATTTGTGTTGCTTTGGCCTCAAATAATTTATTACATTTTACTCTATTTTTGGGATGTGGGATTTGTTTTTTGTTGCATTTTCACTCTATTTCAGTTTGAAGTGCTGCATACATATTTTACAATTTGCCTTTAAGTTAAGCATGACTGCTTTCTGCCAAGCTAACAGAGGGTTGAGCAGAGGTTAATTTGGGGTTTCCATGGGACTTCACCCTTACAGGAATTGTGGTTGCTGCTTGAGTAGGGTTTCACCCACCTCATCCAGTAACCCAATGTCCTATCAGGGGTGGCTCTAGGCTCATGGCGGCCCTGGGCAGGGAGCGTAGGTAGGGGGCCCCCCGGAGGAACGCAGGCGAGGAGACCAGTGAAGAGGGGTGGGGAGTCAGGGTGTTTGGAAGTGGAACAGAGCCGTAGGCCGCCAAATCCCTGCCAGGGGCCGCCACGCAAATATGTATCCATCCTCAGAGGATTATTATATTAAGGATATATATTGGCTTGGCGGCCCCTGGGGTTTGGCGGCCCTGTGCAGGTGCACAGCTTGCACATGCCTAAGGCCGCCCCTGGTCCTATACTTTTCTTCTTCTTCTTCTTTTGTTTGTCCATCCCCAAGAGCACAGGTTATTTTCCCCTTTTTTGATTAGATGACTTGTATCCCTTCACAGTACCACACCAGGGAAGTTCCTTTTTTAATCAGCACTCTGAAGGACTGCATACGTTTTCTTTCGCTATCCTCATGATGTGTTTGCTCCCCATATCCCCACCCACACTCTCCCTATAGCTCTCACCAAGCTCGTTTGCTCCTTCTCCCACCTTCCTCCAAGCTTTTTATGTGGCTTTTTTAACCTCTTGCATGCGTCGTGAATTTTCACGCAATGCAGGCGATTTTAGTAGTGGGAGGGATTCGGACGGCCCCGGCTATCCTCGGCACACGCCCACCATGACACGTGCATGCTCGGGGGCCATCCCGAGCATGCAAGGGGTTAACCCGCGCTTTCCTGAGCCCATTGCTCCTTACCGCTCTGCAACATTTACTTACCACCCTATGCCCTTCACACTCCACAATTGCTCCTTGGTCCTTCTTGGGATGTTCTTTTAAAAAAAAAAAAAACATTTCCATTTAAAAAAAATTGGAGGGCTTGGCAGCTGCAGCGGTCAGGACAACACTATGTAAATAATGCGCTTTCATGCACTTTACATTTTTAAATGTACTTCTCCACAAAGGGCATTTCCCATCTTAAAACAGTAAATTAAAATGAAAACCGAGCCAGTGCGAAGTCATAACAGATACTTGCTTATGCATAATGACACGTGTGCCTATCCATCTTCAGTCTGGGGCTGCCATACTGTCATGAGATACGTGCGCATATGTGATGCGTATGCACGATGTATAGGTCATTGGGTTGGGGATTCTTTTTTTCCAATGCTGTTGAGTATAGGTAACTATTTTTAACTCCTTCCCAATGCTGAAAAGAATCAGTAAAAAGCACTGGAAAAGCTAAAAAGAAAGAACTATTGGCCTTGACAATGTGTCACTTTACATTTTTTAATTTACTTCTCCAAAATGGGCATTTGCCAACTTTAAACAGTAAATTAAAATGAAAACAGAGCCAGGGCGAAGTCATAACACATACTTGCTTATGCATAGTGACACTTGTGCACATACGTCTTCAGTCTGGAGCTCCCATTTCATCATGAGACACGTGCGCATATGTAATGGGTATGAAGGATGTATACGTCATTAGGTTGGGATTTTTTTCCATTGCTGTTTAGTATAGATAACTATTTTATTCTTTCCGAATGCTGTACAGCATCAGTAAAAAGCATTATAAAAGCTAAAAAGCAAGAACTATTGGCTTTGACAATGCGTGAAATGATTTTAGAGATGTCGGAGGAATTGCAAATTGAAATGCTTCATTTTTCAGTTTAGAACTTTTGATCACATTTTCCCTAAACAGGTTTATTATTATTTTTTATTTGTGTGATGTTTTGATGTAATTGGAGAGGAAAAGTATACACTTTTCACAGCTATCACAACCTAGGGGGAGATGGAATATGTAAAAGGACTATTCCACAACAAGTCACAGGCTTCAGATAGAGGGCAGAAAGGGGAAGGCAAAGTGGATATCCGGGCATGAGCTGTGGAACAGTAGCAGAGTGTTGTAGATTGCAATGCAGTTCCCCTGCAAATAGAGAATTAACCCTTACCACTGCACTACTGCCATCTCCCTTCCAATCAAGCCATGTTCTCCTCAGTTGTGCAGAAGATGTCGGCTAAAAAAACATGAAATCATCTACCTCCTCACCCCCCTTAAATTCCATGGGGTATATTTACAAGAGGATTGCACCACCGGTATATCACTTTTTGTTGATGTTCCAGTGGCGCAATGCCCTCCGCCATATTTATAAAGTGGGGTTAAGGCACTTGGCGTGGCTTAACGCTGCTTTGTAAATATTGTACCCTTTCATGCTGTCGGAGATTCACCGCAACACCCATTGCTTTTTGATGCTGCCTCAGATTTACAAAGATCTGTAACTCTGAGCCAGCGCCAAAAACTAATGCCATGCAAAAGTAATGGTTAGATTGGTACAACGAGGAGCAATACTTTTATTGCTGCTTGTTTTTGATCTTTCTATGTGTGCTGCATGGGAAACAACCTTTATAACGCAGTCATAACATCGCAACATCCTTTACATTGCATGCCATTACAATGAGGTCATTACATCACGTCACTACAACGCATGCCATTACAACGCAATATAAGATAAGTAATGGGGAATAGTAATTTTTACCCCTACCCCCACACTATCCAACATGTACCCTACTATTGCACTCACTGGAGTGGGAATAGTAATTTTTACCCCTACACGATCCAACACTTACCCTACTGTACCCTAAAATTAATATGCGTTGGAATGGTATGCGTTGGAATGGCATGTATTGTAATGGCATGCAATGTGATGTTGTGGAATGCGTTGTAAATGTAGTTTCTAAAAATGTGTGGTGATGGCATGCAATGTAAAATCATGCATTGTAAAGGATGTTGTGATGGAAAAACTGCGTTGTAAAGGTATGCATTGTAAATGTTTGTATTGTAACGTCATACATTCATGTTGCATACTACAGCGCACATTGAAAGAGTAATTCACCTTTAAAG
>NW_028248251.1:0-56975 GCF_964263255.1 Lissotriton vulgaris | reverse complement strand
ATGGGGCATATTACCAAGCAATAGCGATAATTATCACTATTGCTTGGTTAGAGACAAAAATTTATCGCCGACCTGCGGCGATTTTTATCGCAGATAAACCTTGGTATTACCAAGGATTATCGCAAATGCGATAAAACGAGACAAAAATTTATCGCCGACCTGCGGCGATTTTTATCGCAGATAAACCTTGGTATTACCAAGGTTTATCGCAAATGCGATAAAACTCGGCCGCAATGCATGAATATCGCTGAAAAGTCAGTGATATTCATGCATTACCGAGCTAATGCTCTTAGCCGTGTTATCCACCTCCCATTGGATAACATGCCTAAGAACTGCTCAGGGCAGGTGTTAGCTTTTGGAGATATTCGCGCTTAGCGCAAATATCTCCAAAAGTTGGTAATAGGAGATAGCGATGTTAGTGACTGTTTCCAGTCGCTAACATCTTGGCACGCCCACTTTGCATGTCATTAGTGATAAATTTCTCTGACATGCAAAGTGGGGCCCAAGATGGTCGCTATCTCCTACTAGCTGTCGCTAACTGGTAATAGCGACAGCTAGGTAATAGGGAGATAATTTTATCCCCGCTTTCTTGGCTTTTAAAGCCAAAAAAGCAGAGATAAACCCCCTTCATAATATGCCCCTTTATTATTATAAAATGAGGTTCTATTGTTACATGCAGGAACAGAACTCCAGTAAGGAGGGTGAAGAAGGAAGGCTGATATGTGTGTTCAAGAGCCTCAAGGCAGGTGTCACTTGCCAACAGCAGATGAGTTTCAGAAGTATAGAATGTACACCATTCTGCTCAGTTAGAAAGCAAATGGAAAGCTAAAGAAAACAGTATAGACAGGTAAGTGAGAAGAATGTTTTTTCGCCTACTACCAGTTTATATAAATGGACCTAGATTCAGATGTAGAAACCAAGCTTTAAATATGCATGACCATTGTGAAGATCTAACCCAGCTAACTGTTCTGCAATCATCATGGACTGAACCTTCAAGAAGCTGATAATGATTCAGTTCCTTACCGCAAAGCCTCTGACAATATCTCAACCTTCTCTTTGCTTCAACATCACAGCATCCCTCTCCCCAGCTCTTTTTTGATCTGAATCTAGTGACTGACAGTGACATCAATGATATCAGCAACTGTCTCAAATAGTCACTTTTCTTATCAATACCCACACGACAAAACTGTAAAACCTAGTCACTTTGCCTTGGTCAGCTTAATCACTGAGAAGGTCAATACCGTCATCTATTTTTTTTCAACCATATTTTATTAATTTTCCAAGAAAGAAGCATTGGTTACACACATTGATCCCGTCATTGTATGTTACAAATGTCCTTATACTTCAGAATGCATAGTTTCACACCCCCCTGCAATAAAACAAACACCCCTCCACCTCTTGAGTTGCGCTTAAGCAAACGAGTGTTGAGCTACAGAGTCTCCTGGGGTTAGTGCAATGTGTAGTGGTCATGCATCGTACGTGATAGTGCCTATTGGCGCTGTTCTAATTGTGCATTCCTCTCTCACTCTCTCTCTGGCATCACTGGGATTTCCAATGCATATATGTACTGTTCCCTCTCCGGGTTGTGCCCCGCCACCATCCACTGGATCAGCCAATAGAGCTGGGCAGATAAATAATACCCTTCGAAGTCTAGGCCCGCCAATCCCCCCTCCATTGCGGGTCGCTGCAAGGTGGCTAATGCTACTCGTCTGAATCACGCTCCCCATATGAATGCTGTGGTTGATGAGTCGAGATGTTTGAAAAAGGCTCTCAGGATCCACACTGGAAGAGTCCCAAAATATTACAACAGTTGCGCGAGTGCTATCATCTTTAAGACCACCATTAGCCCGGCTACTGATAGCAGCAGTGTTTCCCAAAAGGTCATTGCAGATTTCACTGATCGGACCGCTCTGCCCACATTAAGAAAACAAGTCTACTACCCTTCAGGAAAAAACTGAAAACGGAGCTGTTTCAGGAGGCATGGGGCAATGTCTAACTGGCCCTCCTAACAGTACTGTGTCCACCCTCTGCTAAACGCTTAGAGACCCCTGGGTGATAAGGCGCTCAATAAATCCAAAATACAATATAATACAATATTTTGACTCCTATACATAGCAGACAATGGGGCTCCCATTTTAGATTCTCTAGGTCAGGATGTGGGAGTTATTGGGCTCCAGCGGATACAGAGTGGATTTCCTCCAGTTAACTCAACGGATACGTTACCAAACCCGGCTAGCATGTTACGTGCTCCTCTCAGCTTTCCGCCCTGTTGCTGAGGAAGTGTAAGAGGTCATCCGCCTACTGGGCTATAAAATGCTGGTTCCATAGCCAACACAAACAGGAGTGGGGAGTGAGGGCATCCTTGACTCGTACCTCTCTCCACGCACTGTCGGGGGGAAATAGTTCTACCAGTGCGCACCCAGGCTGTGGAAGACGTATATAATAGTTGCACCCACGCCAGAAAGCCTCCTCCTAGACCCATCTTATCCAGGACCTCATACAGGTAAGGCCACTCTAGACTATCGAAGGCCTTTAATTGTGAGTACTGCCTCCTTCTGTTTGTCGTACCCTTTCGTGCCCATGATGGTAAGCACTCGCCTGTTATTTATGGCCGCGTTCCGACCCGGGATGAATCCTGCTTGGTCCACGTGTACTAAGTCTTTGATATGAGGGAGTTGGCATGTCGCCATGATCCTGCTCATCGTATGCCTGCTCATTGTATGCCTGCTCATCGTATGCCTGTTTCCCTGGCTTATGCACCAGTACTCTGAGGGCTTCCCTGGTGCTCTATGGAAGCATGCCCGCCACCCGGGCCTCCTGGTAGATAGTGACCAACCTATGCACCTGTTACTCTGCATATGTCGTGAAAAACTCCGCCGGTAGACCGTCAGTGCCTGGGGTCTTTTTCTGCGCCATGTCCTTGATGGCGACCCGTACTTCCCTCTAAGTAATGTCTGCTCCTAGCTCTTCGTCCTCTTCAGGGTCCAGCCTCCACACCTGCATGTCTGCTAGGTAATCCCTTGCGTCAGCCAAGGTACCAATCTGCGACCTCTTATATAGCCTTGCATAATAGCGAGCAAAGACATCATTGATCTTCAGCTGCATATAGTGCCTAGTCCCTTCCGTAGGAGAGTAGGGTCTGCTATCCTATGGTCACCCCAAATTTTTGCTTTTTGCTTCACTGGTTTCTGACTTAATGTGGCTGTGGGCCTGCTAATCAGACCCACAGCCTGCTGTTCTCTCTCTAAATTACTGCCAATGCACTTTAGGTGCATTACGAATTGGAACTGGTTCACCTTATTGGCCCCTGTAACAGTGTACCCTAGGTACCCTGGGCATAGGTGTTTCCAAGGCCTACCAGGGGCTGCAGCATGTATTGTGCCACCCCTGGCCTGGCCTCCATATTTGACACAACTGGCTGATCACTCAGCTGGGGTAAGTTGGTGTAATCACCTCTAACTTGGGTACAGTATGTCTGTGCCTAACCCTAAACTGGACACAGATGTTCCTATCAGCCACTCCTATGGAAGGCCTCATCAATCCTGGAGGCAGAGTGCTTGGAAATATGTGAGATGGTGCTCTAGCATGAGCTGAGCCTGTCTGCAGCTGTCGGGAACCACTCCCTAAGCTGTTCCGGGATATTGCCATACCATATACTCTTAAGTGCATTATAATCCTCGCGGTTAAATGCTATCTTTGGTTTGGCTTTATCAAAACATGTCGAGTAAGGTGTCATACGAATTGGAATACTATCCCCTCAACAGTTCTGTCGACGGGGATAGCATTCCACCCTTCTAGAGGGACACGACATGTGTGTAGCCTTAACCCCGGTTAAAGTTAACCAGAGCCTCAGCATCACAAAATGGATGCTGCCACCACAGACACGAGTCTGGCCTCCTGCTGCTGACCGAAACTCGGCAGATGGTGGCCTGGACAAAGGGTTTCCTGCCTTGGGAGGTGCGAGCACCACCCCAGACAGCGTTTTGTGTATTGGGTAGGACAGGGCTGAATAGAATCAGACATGCCCGGGGCACACAAGGTGTCCCCGTGCATAGGCCAGTCCAAACCGGTCCTGGGACTTTCCAGACCCAGGGCTGGCGAGGAGCTGGACAAAGGAAAGGGGGTGTAACCGCCCCCCTTCCTGGTTCCTCCCAGAGGAGGGACCTAGTAGGTGATCCACCCCTCAGATTGGGAATAAGAGTGGGAGCAGTGCCATTGCACAGCAGATCATCCTGAATCAACTTGAAACAAAGAAGAAGACTGGACTTCGACATTCTGCTGCACAGAAGACTGAAGAGAATCTCCCTTGTGGCCTAGGAGTGGCCACCCTGTGAACACAGGCACCAACCAGCAACTCGACGTCTGCTTGGCCGCCGCCTCCCGCCGGAGCCCGAGCCCAGAGCCCGACAAGAACCAGACTCCCAGACCTCTCAGAGCCCGATCCACAGTCCCTGCAAAGAAGGGACCCGTGGAGGCACCGAGTGACGTGGGACTGGACCTCTTGGAAGACACTCGAAAAGCTGACTGCGCAGCTTCTGAGGTATTCTCGACGTTGTGCTTTGGGGACTGAGAACCCCCACCATCGAGCAGCCCTTGCACCGAAGATCAGCCCCCCAGCATTATCCACGATCTGCGTGGGGCCCTTTTTCATTGTGCCACTCGATGCGCCATCCCGGCCACTAGCCACGTGGTCAGCGGCCATCTTGGCGACGAAACCGACTAACTACCCAGCGGGTCTGGTTGCTCCAGACTCACCCAAGCTCCTGTGAAAAGGAGCACTCGCTCTGACCTTTCTGGTCCGAGTGTTAAGCATCTTTCGATTCCTGCGTGGTTTGCATTACCCAAGGCCTGTTTGCTCCGATCAGGTCGCTGACACCGCCAACAGCGAGAATCCTGCGTGGCACAGCTCGTGACCGACTCCTGGACGTCCTCGACCCCCGGTGTCCACGTGGCTGCAGAGAGAAGCTACCCAACAATGCCTGTTTGCACCCGACATCGCCTGGTTCCAATCTGGTTCCACGGTAGTCACTGGCTAGTGACTTTGAACATTGTCCCCTCTGCTTTCAGGTCTTCACCACTTCAGATCCACCCTTGGATCCACCGGAACTCATCACATCGAGCCGCCTGCAGCATCTTCAGCTCCAAGCATCATCGACCAGCGTGACGAAACCCGACACTACTTCGACCCCGTGCACCCGCTTCCTGTGGGTGAGGTAACTCAGCTCCGCCAGTGTTTCTACACTGGTACACATCTCAAGGGCCTGTGTCTTAAGTTTCAGCGTTCTAGGTCACTCGGAAGGTTCCTAACTCTTTAACTTTGTACTTTTTACGCACCATAGACTTTACATTGGAAAGTGCGTGCACTTTGAACATTGCACCCGAGTCCCGCGGGCCTTTCCCGACTTAATCATTGATAGTCTCGAATAGCTCCAGCGATTCCCAAGGCCCTAAGCCTGTTCCCATTCTGATTGGTATCTCTTATACCACTTTCTTAGTATATGGTTTAGGTGGCCCCTAGGGCTCATCCATATTGTGCAACTTTCGTGTATTTTAAACTGTCTTGTGATTTAACGCTTGTGCTTCTGTGCTCATAAAGAGTCCAGGGGATTTTATAGTTAATAAATCAATATATATTTTCAATATATATCTGTGTGGTGTCCCTTTCATTTGGTATTCAAGGGGGTTGTGTATGGTATTACAGCTGGCTTCACATGCCTTTCAGAGTTTAGCCTAAGACTGCTTTGTCCACGTTACCACTAGGATAACTGGTCTACAAGGTTGAATTACAACCAATCATCATAAGGGTTGCTTGGCATGGTACAAAGTGATCACTAAGAATTAGTGAGCATTATATACCAGGCCAACTTCTCACATCTTCCTCATCTTCAATTTCCACCAGTGGCTGAGATCTGCTCACCGGATTTGCCAGCCATGCCAAGAGCGATCCCGACTTGTCACTCTCTGCTTGCGTACACTCTAAAAACGTCTTGTAATCAAAGCATCTGAGTCTCTCCGTCTGTTTTGCCACCTCCTCCTTAGCCTCTAAGACCTTGTGTTGGAGCTCTGGGTGCTCTGGTCTTCTGCGTTCAAGGGCCCTAAGAGTCGCTTCTGCTCCTTCCACTTCCCCCAGAATGACACGCCTCACCTCTGTGGAACGTGTTATGCACTGGCCCCTTAAAACCACCTTAATTAAGTCCGCAGTGGAGGCAGTTTTGGCATTAGACTCAAAGTAGGGCATTATCTCTCCCCTAATCTCTTCTCGGAAGACCTGGTCTTCCAGGGTGTCCGGGCGGAGTCTCCATGCAGGAATCACCACTGTCGGCTGCCCGCAGATCAGGGAGAGGAGCAATGGGTTATGGTCTGATACTGTGCACACAAGATATTACGCAGCAGTAGCTGTACGATGGACTTTCACCGATCCCAAAAAGGCATTGAGACGGACATGTACATGATGCATTGCTGAAAAGTAGTAGTAGTCTCCGTCATGTGGGTGTACAACCCTCCAGGTGTCTATCAGTCCTGAACTCTTCCTCCAGGTAAGGAATGCCTGCAATGCTTGCGCTGCCTCGGAGTCTCTCAGCGGGGGATGGGATATATCTAGAGAGGGGTCATCTACACTATTGAAGTCTCCTACCACCAAAGTATTTCCGGCTAGGTACTGCGCAAGGCGGTGGCTCAACTTCGCAAAAAGAGCCTGTTGGTCTACATTAGGGGCATATACGTTGACTATATGTATTTCCCGGCCCTCTATCCAGCCCCTGATGGCTACAAAGGGACCCTCTGGGTCTATTACCAAGTCTAGTACCTGGAATGGGATACCCGCCTGAATCCAAACTAGCACCCCGCGCATATGCCCAGAAGGTGGTGTAGAATGAGCTGACTCTTCCACCAACCCTGAACGCTTGCCCTTCCTTCTGTGTGAGGTGCGTCTCTTGAAGTAGGACTATCTGGGCACTCCTCCGTCTCACATATGACAGGACTTTATGGCACTTTGTCATTGTATGCATCCCTCTGATATTCCGTGTGATACATTTGTATCTCCTCGCATCAGCCATTGGGTGAGTTAACAGTTCTCCGTCCACCATGGCCTTCATGCGCCTTCCAGGGCCCCCTCATCTCACTTAATCTCCTATAGTGTTCTGCATGCTGCAACTCAAGGTCCCCCCCAAGATAAGTGGGGAAAAAAATCCACACCAAACTAAGGTTAAGAGTCCACAAATGACTACTTGCAGTTTGATCAGTCAATTGTAGGGGGAAGGCTGCTTGTTCATCTCTCTTCTGGTCTCTGCGGCCACCCTTCACTCTTGTAGTCCCAAAGGAGTCCCAGCATCATTCCCCAGCAGCCACAATACCTCGGTGACAGGGCAGATTATTCTGAATTGATGCTGGTCCGCTCTCAGCATGCTTCGGTCCCCCCTCCTCTAGGCGATATCATCAGCCGTCTGTGGCGTGACGTCTGGGAGGACCACGCTCAGCACCTCAGAGTCACTAGATCAATGCTCCGAACCAGGATAAGCTGCCATCTTGCTGCTCTCTGGAGGGAGCAGGCTACTCCCCCACTGCTAATCCTTGCCACCACCTGCATCGCATTCCACTGCTCCTGCTGTGTCTCTTCTTGCTTGGGGGCTAAAGTCTCTCTTAAGGTTCTCCGACTTCAGGAGCGACTAATTCTTCTCCGTCTCCTTTTTGGCACTCTTAGTGGCTCCATCCCTGCATGACTGTCCAGCAACTCTGATGCCTCTTGCGCTGTCTTAAAGAACTCAGTACCTCTTCCAGTTACCACTCGAAGCGTGTCTGGGTATTGCGTTATGTACTTAAAGTTCAGTTGTCGCAGCCTTTGCTTCACATCTCGGCAAGAGCCTCTCAGACGCTGCACCTCACGAGAAAAGTCCAGGAATATTCACACCACTGAATTTTCCACCGATGTCTACCTTTATACGTGCTTGTGCAAGGATGTGGTCCCTCTCCCTGTAGTGTAGTAATTTCGCTTTTACCACTCGCGGCGGGGCTCCCGGTGCAGGCAGTTTCGCAGGGACTCAGTGCACTCTCTCTGTAGGGCGAATAAACTCGATAGACCTTTGGGTGCCACCTCTTCCCGCAACCATTTTTCCAAGTAATTGATCATATTGCGGCCTTCTATGTTTTTCAGGCAAACCTATGATTCTGACATTGCTTCTCCTTGATCTATTTTCAGCGCCTTCCGCCCGAGACTCCAGTGTGCACCCCTGGGCCTCAAGCGCTGTTAGCCATCATTGCATTATCGCATTGTCCGGCTGCGCCTTTGATAAGTGCTCCTCAGTTATTTTCACGCAGTCCGCCAACTTTTTGGGGTCTTCTCGAAGTAGGCCCAGGTCCAGCCCCACAGAGTCGATCTTGGCCTCCAGCCTTGCACTCGAAGAGGTGATGGACTGTAAAATGTCCTATAGCTTGGGGTCTTCAGAGTGTTCCGCTGGGTGCTGGCCCCCTCGCATAACAGTGGGGCTAGTGCCCACTGTTATGCTATGTTATTTGACGTTGCAGGACCCTCGACGCCACCTTTTGAGCACCTATAAACTCACCATAAACATTTGGAATAATTCAGATCATCCAGAGCTGTGCATTTGAACCACATAATTACAGTTATCCCCTCCCTCCTCTGCCATTTGCTCTATTTGGGCCACCTCTCTATATTTTTTCTTTTGACCCTTCCCCATCATGCCTTCTGGGTCTGTAGGGTCGCTGGTACCACGTAGGCTGGGTGGACACCGTTGGCAGAGTGTATGGCGTACTACTGCACCTTCCCTGCTGTATGCTCTGCGATCCGCTATGTAGGCCAAATCTGCCATCTAGGACCATCATTCCCCTCAGTTCTGAGACACGATCTCTTCAGTGCCTGCTGAGGGCTCCAGTTTGACCTGTCACTACACTCTGCCCAGCACAGTAACCACTTTGGTATCCAGCAGTCCCGCTGGTTGTCTCCCTCTCTTGGCCACAGTATTTGCCAGCGGCAAGGCATCAGAAGAAGGGTCAGTGCCGCCTCCAGCCACTCCCTCTCATGTCTTCCGCTGCTTGGGGTCTCAGACACTGCCGCTGACCTCCTCAGGGCACTCTTTAATCAGGCTTCACCTCAAAGGGCTCTCCAGTCATCTACGTGCTATGCACTCTCTCCTGAAACCGCCCTGGTCACACTCTTGGGGCCTTACCCACTTCTTCCAGTCACAGAGAGGCTCCTGGCTTGATCTTCCAAGGTGCAAGAAACAGCTGCTTCTCCCTGCTGCGCTGAAGGCAGCTCCTCGGTGTAGACAGACCCCAAGCTCACTCTTCTGCCTCAGCTGCTCAGCCAGGTGAGCTCTCCTACATTAAGGCCCTCTGAGTCTGTTGGCCCTTCCCCCTTGCTGCTGGTCCCTGTGCAGACCAGCATCCAAGGGGAGGCCGTAATGACCCCCCCGGTTCACCAGCAAGCAGTACCTCCGCCGAGTCCCCCATGCAGGTCCACATCTCAATGGCCGCTAGGTCCTCAGGGCAGTTGGGGCTCAGCACTTCTCAAGTTGGGGTCCTCAGCGTGCCTCTCTCATTCAGGTCGGCACACTCTCTCCCCTCTGTCACCTCCCGCAAAGAGGCATCTGGCCACACGCTCCCTTCTTGTCAGAAGGGGGGAGGAAGGAGCGTCACCCGCAACAAGACTCCAAACAGCTAGACTAGTACACGCAGCGGCCCCCGGGGACTGCCCGTTATCTTCTCTGTGCAGCAGGCAGGCTTGTGGGGAAATATATACACACGGCAGAACCGCTGGAATCAGGGGCACGCGCTGCCCTTGTGCACTACAAAGGGCACATTTTTAGCCTGTTACTTCTACACACTAAGTTAGAAGTTTGCAAACACCCATTTCTTATAAGACATATTTGTCCCCTACTAATGTTCCTCATCGGCTGACCTGAGAAGGGGACATGTTATATATGAGAATGTTAAGGACTATTTGTCCACCACTGGAGGCTGGATAAATCGTCCCTCGGATCCACCTTGATTGGATGTAGATGCTCAGAAATGAATGAGTAGATATCAGCAACTCTGTCTATCTGGGACTACTTTTTAACTTATCACTTTGGGTTGATACTTTACAAAGAGTCCTCAACTGTACGAATATAAGCCTTGAAGAAGTTACTTTTGTAACGAAACAGGTGTCGGCGGCCATCTTCATACTCTAACTAAGAAGGTTCAGGAATGAGACCTCTACGTGTTGTAGACTATAAACAGTATCACAGGATATGAAATTATTTTTGTCATTGGTCTATTTGTAAACTGTATATTTGAATACAATTTCTAGTACAAAACCTTGTCAATAAGAAATAAATAGGAGTTCTTCTTTTGCATAATTGACTTTTTCAAATTGTTTTTTTTTACTGTGAGTTGCTGAGTTGCTACATTGAGTTTGGATCAGGAGGCATGTTTTACCATACATGAATGGAAACATGAAATTTAAGAGTGCTGAGGGTCAACTATTGTCTATAGTTCACCAGGGGAATTCTTTTGAACTTCCCAGTGGTGACATCCGTGGTAGTGGGGTGTTGTTTTCCGGTTACCTTGAGAGACACCATCATTGACGAGCTTCTAGAGAATAAAGCAGTTATATCTATTAGTATTGAAGTGCTACTTTGTATGCCACCACTACCTCTTGTAAATATTGTAAACCACTAGACTAGTTCATGCAGCGGCCCCCGGGGACTGCCCGTTACCTTCTCTGTGCAGCAGGCGGGCTTGGGCGGCAATCCGGCTCAGCGCCCGGGCCCACCACGTGGAACGTTCAGCCGCACTGCATTTTTCTCTTTTTAAATCATCCTCAGCATCCACCAGGAGACTTGGGGACCTGGCTGCTATCCTCTCAGCAGCGATATGCCAAGGCACACAGCCCTCGGCTTGCTGCAAGCCAATGCAGTCCACAAATGTCAGAGCCTCCTCAGTGCAATTACTGAACACTCTGCGCCACCCTCTTGGATCTCCACCTTGCGGGCCTTTGCAGCCTCAGCTTTTCTGCCTGTGTCCAGCAGGACGGGTTCCCCCCACTGCCAGGGCACACCTCTCCCCTTGTACAAGTGTGGGGGTGCACCACCGGGGCACTCAGCCCTCTCAGGGCATCAGGATGGCTCTCAACCTTAAATATGCCATCATTGTACACATGGTGAAGAAACCTACCCCTACTATCGACTTATGTCAGGTCAAACTCCAGTGCAGTGTGTGAAAGGTTTTTGAATTAATGGCCATCTCTCAATATTTGCAGAACCTCAAACCAGAGCTAAGAATATTTTCAACCCAAGATATCAAAGCCAGGCCTACACTCCAATTCTTTTATCAGTGGACATTGATACCATCAACCCTGAGGTTCTCCACAAATGCATCAGTGATGATACATATATATATGTACATAGATCAAACATTCTAGTTTCACACAGGCCTTTGTCATATCACGTAAGGAGCCAGTGAGAGTGTTTCTGTCACCTTTTGGTAATGTCAACCTCTGTTCTTGCCATTTTGATCAAATGCAACATGTACACCAACAGCTCTCGAATCATGCTTAAAATACTGGCAGGTACAATTGCTCATTAAGATCTTACAAATTGCTATACCCTAATTCAGAACTGGGTATGGGAAAATTAATTTACATTAACACTCGGAAGTCAAAAATTTTGCTCTTAAGGTATGTTAATATCACCTTGCTTTTCCAAACTCTTATAATCATTTTTGATGGAAACCACTACCTCTCCTCTCAAGAAAGTATGATATCCTGAAATTGTTTTCCATGTTAATTTGGCCTGTGACATCTGGGTCAGTCTGTTGTAAAGGATGAGAGCTAAAACTTTTTTTGCCCTTGAGGAATCCTCACATTGCTGCTACTTCGTTTCCCCAATGCTCAGGGTGTACTCAAAATACAAATTATTTGTAGCATGCAATAAACAAGGGGCTCATCTGATTATCATCTGGAGACAAACCAAAACTGCCTGAAAACCCTCTTCCACCACAGCTCCTCAATACTCAAAAAATAACTTTAAAGTCCTCTGCCTGCTACATACGCCTACATTATGTCTTTCACTGGCCGTCTCTTGAAAGTGTTTATCATTATTGGCCTACCAAATGGCTTACATCAGCATTCCAAAGACCCAGGCACCAATATCAGGAGACACAACTTATAGCTTTTTAGACAACTGGGTCCCGAATTCCATGAAGACTAGGAATCAGACTAACCAGCACTACAGCATCCCAGGAGTCAGAGAGACCCACTGGGATTGCCCTTCAAGTGACTGACAAGGGTCAGGTAACCTCTGAATCTCCAATCACATTCTATTTAACCATTTTGTTGGCATCATCAGTCAAACGCCCTGCCCACTCTCGGGGTTGCTAAACATATGAGTGTTACCTATAGTCCATTCTCTGAACCAGCCAGCCTCATCTATTCCTCAGTTGGAGCCTAATTATTGAATGTGCAGTTTTTATCTTTTAAGGAATATCCATTGGTTCATCACCACCCACCAAGACATCTATTTCCCTTTTCGCCATCTCCTATCGGCAATAAAGTTTATAGCGTAGTGAGGTCATGGGATTAACTGCAGACATTTCTAAGTAAGCATGAGTTAATCTCTGCTTGACAGCCATTTTGACGCTTTTGCACGTGTTACTATATGGCATTATTCTCGTGGATAGACTGCTGGTGCATTTGCGCATGAGAACTGTCTGCCTTTCACACATTTAGCTGTATACTGTGTTTCTCGTATGCACAACGTGTTCAAGGTCGAAAAACAATGTATGCTGTTGATTCACTTTGGTCAGTCCCACGTCCATAGACACCACATAGAACACAGCTTCACTACTGAAAGTCTGGTGCTTTTAATACGGCATTGCATGATAAGGCACTTGGAGAGATTCATTTCAACGAAGAAGAGCTGTGCTTGTCCTGAGATGTAATTCCTTGCATCTAAACCTGGAGGTATGGTGTCCTCCTGACAAAGCCCAGAGGTCTTCTATAATTATAAGGAACTAGTTTATAGCACGGGAGGGTGGTAAGGCGCTGTAGCCCTGTTTCCACTGTCAATATAATATGGTTTCCCCTTTTATACTTTATGGAATTGTAATCAAGCTGATTATATGGTTCTTATGCATTTTGCTGCTAGTTTTGGCACGTGTACTGCATTATATAAACATTTTCAACTATACCGTGTCTCTGTTTACTCACTTTATGGGCAAGTAGGAGTGTTTGAACGAAAGAGTGTTCCTCTTCCTGCGATTCCTGAGCGGTACGGAGTGACATGTTCTAGGATGTCTAATCATTGATAGCTTCGCTGTAGTACGGAGAACAAATGAGACATTATAGCTATTCAAATTGGGGTTCTGGGCACCGAGGTGGGTTTTATGGTACACCACTACACACCGAGGTCCTGGTTTCCTGTGCATAGTTCTGTGTATGTTCAGAATCCTTGCAACAATAGTTCACACTGAGACAGATTCCTGACGAATGCTTTGTCGAAACGTGTGTTGTGTCAACAAACCGCCGGTTTCTTTAAAACATTCGGCCATCTGTACTGCATATCATGCACAATAGCAACAAGTCTTCATCAATTGTTCTAATTTAGACACCAAAAATAGGAGAAAATAGATGTATCTTATTGTCTCTCTTGTGACTAAGTATGTATTAATATGTGTGTATTTACTGTGAATTTGGACAACATGCAAACATTTTTAAGGTATTATCTTTAAACACAATTTCGTATACCTGGTTTTATATAAAAAACGAGAAAAAAACGGATTTTTACATATATCAAAAATATGACAAAATAAATATTTCAATAATATATATGTAGAAGCTCCAAGGTGCATCCTTGCCTGTGGGCACTTTGGAGCTTCTAATAATATTTATGTATATAATTTTGCATGTTTGTCCGTGCTCATGTTGTAACGTGATTCATGTTCTAGATCTTTCAGCCTGTGTTAAGCGAATCACTGCCCTGATATGGCCCTTTTACCTAAATTACCTTAGATTTAGTGTCAGGCAAAATATTCACCTGTTCATGAGTGCTTATGGGAGTTGAACCTGTCATTCACAGCAGGGCATGACATAGGCCCCCATTGTGCGAGTAGCCGCCTCAGCACAGTATTCTGGCCTGAGCTTTCCTGACTGACTCTGGGGAGGGCCCCTCTATTTACTTTGTAGGGGGTCCCTCAAGTTTTGTTACAGCACTGAATCTCAGTAGGCATACACCTTATGGATAATACCTGTTTGGTTAATCTTTGTTGTTTCTCACATGTTACAGCATTTTAAGGCAACAGGAGAACTAAACAAATTACCAAAATTTAAATATACACCAAACTACTGGTTGATGCAAAAGGGACATATCTAACAGTTCTTTTTAAATGAAGCACGTAGATCACTAGCGCTATAAATTTGATCCCAGTATATATAATCAAGTGGAAGACTTTCTTAGGAAAGATGGTGTATGGAGAGCACAGGAACACCTTAAAATGTATCTGTTAAACAAAACAGGTTAGGAGTTTCACATTTGAAATAAACAATGAAGTAGTATTGGTAATCTCCTCCACTCAGCTGTTCATCACGGAAGCATAGTGATGATATCAGCAAGATTCTCTCAAAAGTAACAATCCAATCAAATCCAAAAATTCTTTATTTCGGTCGTATAGACCATAAAAGATACAATACAAAACACAATAACATACAGTTTAGCATACATTTTAAAAACAGAATTCATACAGTTTTTTTGAATGATTTCCCACCTAATCAAACAAGGAGGTTAAAAGCAAGTCATAGCAGTGTCCACAGATTAGAGGGCTTTTTTCTTCCTAATCAGCCAGACTGCCATTAGAAATTTGGCTATTGCAAACACAATATGGCCAAGAGTGCTGGTTTTCATTACTCTATATGCCTGTGAATAATTTCTAAACCCCAAATTTCTGCAGAGCGGCGCTATCCAGTATTTTCTAGGTCTGTGATAGGCAGGACAGACAAACATAATGTGGAGTTCGTCTTCCTCATGGATGTTACAACATGGACACATTTTGTCACCCCCCCCCCTTAATCCATTTATGGGTGAATGTTCTAGTGGGTAGTGTGCCTAGCCTCCATTGTACAAACAGTTTCCTCGCGAGGATGGGGAAGATAAAATCCATAAAACTTTCAAATGCATAAGAATTTTTGGATTCCAGAAATCGCTCTGTAAGGGTGCCGCTGTTTTGTGCATTCAGCAAAAGTAGGAGTCTCTTGTCTTTGTGCATTTGGGCCAGGCTTTTGCGTGAAACACTTTGGCAGCCTTGTACGGGATCCTCCCATAGCTCAGATAAGTTCATGGAGTGCAATTCATTTTTTACAAAAGCGAGCCAGGGGATTTTGTTGCTTCGATTCAGGCTCATGACATGGGTAAGGTCCTGCCTGTAGTGATGCAGTTCATTAGTGGACCATAGCCTATGCCAGAACCTCACCGGCTTTGACTCTAGCTCCTCAGCAACAGAGGGGAGGCCCATATCTAGTCTCAGTGGCAGGAGTGGTGTGCCTCGTGGAAGAGCCAGTAGGCGTCTAAGAAAATTGTTTTCCACTCTTGCCAATTCTTGGCCTGCTTTATGCCCCCATAATTCACTCCCATATATAGCTGCTGCCTTAGCTTGGGTTCGATACATTTCAAGTGCCGGACTGATGGGCTTAAAGGTTGAAGTATTGGCCACCTTCAAGATTGCGCCCGACAGCTGAGACAGTTTGAGCCGTGATCTTACTATCTGTCCATTGCCGCTTTGTACTCCCTCCTGAGTAAGCATGAGCGGATTTTGCGGATTGGCAATCCGCGAATTTGCGGATTTGCGAACTCGCAATCCGCAAAATCCGCGAATTCCCGCGAATTTGCGGATTTTTTTTTTTTTTTGTGTTCGCCCGTGTTTCTGCCAGTTCGCGAGGGTTTTTACAATTTCGCAATTTGCGAACTTACCTGTTGGGTCGCAAGTTTTGCGAACTTGTTGTTTCTACGTGTCCAACCTGTTTGGGACACTCTTCTTCATCACTGCCACTCTCTGTCACCACTGCCACTCTCTGACTACTCATGCCACCCTCTGGCCCACCCATGCCACCCTCTGTTTCATCACCACACCCTCTGGTTGTCCAGTGTACATTATTTTCGGCAAAGCAAAGCACACCTTCCCTGCCTCAAGTGACCTGAATTAATTTGGGGCTGATTAATGTGTCACAGAATATTTTTTTAGCTGGCACCTGCTTCCTTAGTGCGCCCTGATTAGTGATCTTTTGCACTTGCTAAGTGCTTTCATTGTTGCAAAATTAGTTACAACACCTGCCCTGCCCCAACTGACAATAATGAATTAGGGGCTGATTAATGGATTTTAACTTCCAGCCTGGCTCCTGCTTGTCTCCCTTAGCTGTAATTCATGACCTTTGTGGCATATGTGTAACTATTCTGAGGTTCAGAGCAGGGTCACATAATAGTTTCAACTGGCAACTGAACTCTGGAGGGGCCCCTCAGGAAGCACTACAGGAAATGGCTACTAATGATGTGCCTGAACTTTTGAACCTGGTAAGTAGTTACTTTCAGTTTTGCTTAGAACGTATTTCTGCAATTTCGCACTTATTCGCGGGGCGCGAACTCACGCGAACAGTGCGAGCAGTGCGAGCAAAATCCGCTGCTCGCGGATTTGCGGATTTTGCAGGAAATTCGCAAATCTCGCGGATTGCGGATTTCCCGAAAATCCGCAAAATCCGCGAGCGGAACGGATTTTCCGCCCATGCCTACTCCTGAGTTCTGCAACCATACCCTATTAGAGCCCTCTTTTATGGTAGCGATTAACTCAGACTTAATCTTCCTACAGGAAGAGTTGTACCAGGTCGGGGTACGTGTCTTTTTCCTGCGTAGCGGTACCACTGGATAGAAAACCTCAACAGAGCCCCTCACTAGTTCCTCATGAATGTGAGCTAGTTTCTCATTATAGTCAGTGGGTCTCGGTTGATTTATAAGATCATCCACTTCCTTAAACCTGGGGAGTGCTATTCCATATAACTTATTTATGCCATCTTCTGTGTTAAGCAACTTTCTCCATTTTACGCAACGCCTGTTTGTGGAGAGAAGCAAGTCCCCAGGGTCGTCGCCAGGAGAAGAGGTGGACGACCCATCTAGAGGTGCGGGGTGCTGTATCTCCAGTTGGAGGGCATTGTGGTCGCTATCTGTTCTAGGTACCACCCTGAAGTCCTGAACTTTGGGCTAGATGCTAATGTATATAAATGTATAGTCCAGCCTTGACTCATGGTCTTTTCTATTAAAATTGCACAGTGAGGGGGTATCGGACGGGGTACGCCCATTGCAGGCCCTTATTGCGAAATTCGAAGTAAGGGACATGAGCTGTACTGCCAGCGGGGACCAGGTTTTGGGGTGGGGTGAAGAAGATGGTGGAACTCCCCAGTAGTCGTCCTCAGTGGTGAGAGCGCCCTCCTTTAATCCTTCTAGGGGTTCGAAGTGACAATTGAAGTCCCCACAAATCACTATCTTGTAGTCACCTGGCAGTTGTCCCAAGAAGGATGATAAGTCATCTAGAGTGGATGATTCATTGGGCGCAGCGACTGGGCGCGAGTAAACGTTGATAATTGCCCATGTTATTATGCCAGGCCATCTGAGCAGCACGCACTGGATGTCCTGCGAAAGTGTGGCCATATTTTCCGCCTGGCACCCAATATGACTCGCTACCCAGATCGCCAAGCCACCCGAGGGCCTCCCCCTCCCATTCCACTTTGCCGGAATTTCAAAGATTTCATACCCCATTCTACTCTGGGGTTCCCTCGCCCATGTCTCCTGAAAAAGGCAGACATCACTGCCGTTTATCAGGAGATCCCAGTCTGGTGTTTCCACCTTATTTGTAATCCCCGCCACATTCCAGGAAAGGATTCTCAGCCCTAGACTCCGTGGTGGTCCTACCCCGCCAGGTGGAGTTGGTGCAGTGACTATGGAAGGGTCAGGATTTTCCGGGACAGTTAGGGCAACCGGTGTGGGAGGCGGAACATTCACGGCTGCCGGTGTCGAATTAATACCAATCAGGGTTTTAGGTGGAATCTGTACTTGACCCATGGTACTTCCGGGTGATACCCTTCTCTCTTTAGGGGGATCCTGCACCCTGGTATTAGTCTTGTAAGCAGCTCTCACCACCCCCCTGCCTACAATCCCAATAGCAGTTCTTTCTGGGACCTGTTGGGTAGCGCCCTTTTGTGGTCAATCTACCTGGTCAAGGCAGGAAAATCTATTCGGGTGGAAGAAATTACCATGTGTGGGAAATACATTGTACTTGGGCCTGTATCGTGAGCCATCCACTGCAAAGCCGACTCTAGTCCAGCCCTCTTCCCTCCCCACAGCTGGGTTACATGCATTTGGGTAGAAATATGAAAGAGACACTAATTCAATAGAGGTGTTACCAGCCCTGCCAAGCCAATTGCAAATATATGGGGCAACCTGCGGACTTTTAAAGCTAACAATTATGCAATCCCCCACTCTGTTCTTAGGAGTAGACCCAATCCATGGGACCCTTCTAACCATCAAAACGTCTCCTTTTAAATTAGGTGGAAGTGGCCTATTAATATTGAGCCAACTGATTACCTTATTGCGCAAGGAGTCCTGCGTCTCCATTACACCACCGATAAGCTCAGGTACACCCACCATAATCGCAGTATAGACTACTGCCTCAGGGGGCAAATTAACCATCCTACGCCTGGTGTTGGGGCTGATAGGACGGCCAGTTTGCCCATTAGCTGAACTCTCCTGTCTCGGTTGTTGGGACGGGGCAGGTTGTTTAGACCTTCTAGGAGCAGGTACCGGGGGCCTCGTCATTTGAGATGTCGATGGGACCAGTTGGGGGACGGGTGCAGTGTTGTTACTAGAAGTTTCCCCTGACTGAACTAGTGGAACATTTGGGACCTGGATAGTTGTTACAGGGGTCGGAAGACTAATCCTGGCACTCTCCCTGGGGGCCCTCTGTGGATTTACGCCCAACCCCGGGTCAAGACTGTTGTTCTTGTGGATGTTTTCTATGGTCATCAGTCTGGCCTCTATAGAGTCCAATTTATCAGACAGAGGATTCAGTAGATTTCTAAAAATGTCCGTGAGTGAGCTGATGAGCAAATCTGTGGTATTGGAGGAGGCCCCACCGAAAATGAATGGTCCTGTATACACCGGTAGGGATGAGGCTAATGGGGGGCTAGGAAGTTCCGTCCTATTCCCCGGAGAAGTGGCCCCAGGCGAGGCCACAATGTCTATGTTATCATCCTGAGTGGGCATAATTAAATCAACTTTAGCCCTCTTGGCACCTTTTGGCTTCCTTGACCTCTTTCTTTTGGATGGATGATCCCCTCTGCTGTTTGCGGGTTCTGTTGGAGCTTCATCCGGACCCACCTCCTGCGACTCTGTTTCTATACAATCCACGTTGGGGGAGGGTTCTACAACCCCAGAGAGGCGTAATGACTGTCTATCCCTCTGGGAAGTTGAAGGTGTCCTCAGTTGTTGTAAGACTGACTCAATAGTCTGATCAATGCTATCCATGAGCGACAGGTGGGTAACATCAAGCAATAGCGGTGTGCTAGCATTAGTTGAAGAACCCGGAGAGTCCAACGACAAATTATCTATACCTTCCTCAGGTTGACTATCTTGCACAGTTAGTCCTTTATTAACCACAGCATTAGCCTTGGTGAGAAATTTCTCCATAGTGCCAGTAAACTGTTGGGCAGCTTCTGGATACCCTGGTGGCCATGTTATATGTGCGATTAAAAAGAACAAAAGTCACAACCCAGAGGAGATGAGTGGTGGGAGAAGCAGGGCGTCAGAGGGATGGCCCGGTCCGGTCTCTGCTGGCCTCTAACGGCCTAAAACGGCCCGCCCTTTGCCCGGGTTTAGCCCGGCACCCGCCCGCGCGCGTCCCGCAATGCGCGTTAGTGGGCGTGATGATATAGATGCTCTGGGTAAGGGGGCGTGGCCAGCTGGGAAGAGTCTCCCGGTGCGGCGTCTCAGGCAGCCGCTTGGAAACCTGGGACTCGCAGTCCCGCTGGGTCGCTGTTGGCAAAGTCTCTCCCCTTCAGAGCCCCGCCACAGCCTTCCTTGGAACTGGACACACAATCTTGATTCTGGTGCTTCGAGCGGCACCCGTTTTAACCTAGTACGAGTCGCTGCCTACCGCCTGGCCCCTTCATACTTCTCTCTCTCTTCTGGTAGCGTCTCTCTCTCTTCTGGTAGTAACACATTGGACGCTTCTCTAGCATAACATTCGTCCTTCAACCCAAGATCACACCTTCTTGGTCACTTGACTATTAATATAGAATTGTCCTTGATTAAAAAAAGGTTTATTTAAATATTATCAGATACTAGACTTTTGGCATTTACTAACTTTTAAATTCATTATTTGAAACAGTTTCGAGTATTTGTATTCACCTCAACACATTTACACTAATTGGTTCAAAGTTAAAGTTGCTCACTTGTTCATTATTCCAAATATTTTCATTTGTGGGGTTGAGCTTTATTTAATTCTTGCATCATAAATTTGTTCCAAGGTGACGCTTGCAAGGAACGGGTAATGATTGCATGGAACACGTCTTGCACTACTCGTAGTAACAGTCTTTGACACAAATGCAGTAATTCTAGAACTTGAAGGCTCATGCCTGAGATTATCTGAAGTCCTTTAATATTGGCTATACTTTACAATCAGTTACTGTAAGAAATTGGATTATTATTTGGGAGAGTAACTGCACAAGAAATAATCACAACTCTTGTTAGCTCAACCCCCTGGTAGCTTTGGCAGAGGGCATATAGGCTTGACTTTGAGCAATAAATTATCAATTTTCTGATTACAAATGATACATACCATTTGGGCTCGCTATCAGGAAGGGACGTCCTTGGCATGCCCCTTCCTAATAGCGAGTCGCAAACCCTATTTTGCTGACTTGCAAAATAGGGTTTGTACATGGGCCAGACCAATTTTGCGGTCGCAAGCGGGCCTGTTTCCTGTTTGCGACCGCAAAAAACGGTAGACATCTGGCCTTTAAATGTAATTACATGTGCTAATCAGGAAAAAGTACATTTAAAAAAAAAAAATTTAAACACCTTTATAAATACAAACAGGTACATACACGGCTTGCTGCCTACAACCCCACCGGGCCGGCAATGCAACAGAACATGCGTGTTCAGTGATCATGTGATTATCAATACACAACCATGTGCCATCAACCCTGGGGTACGGCGGCGCAAGGGTTCCTACGGGAAGATATTTTAACCACTATGAACAGTTGGAACCATGGCAGAGCATCATGCAAAAGTCCACATTAATGATACAGTAGGTCCGTGTAGGCCTTATCCTCAGAATTAAGAAATGAAAGTGCATTTTATATTGAAAGAAAACCTCCCTCCCTCCTGAGGTAAACTCCCCCCCTCTATATACATAAACCCCTGAAACCCCCCCAACTATGCAACCAGTTCGCTGACTTTCATGCTGCAAAAATGCCACGCTATGTGGCACTCCAGCGCTCGTAACCCCCCGCCCGAGTGTAATCGCCCCGGAATGTCCTGTGTACGCCCAGTGCTCCCCCAACTAAGTGTCCTGTGTGTGCCACAGCTCACATCATACTACGGTGTGTCCAAGTATCAATACTCCACCCAGCCACCACTGACCCCCACAGGTCACCAACTAACGCCTCTCACTATGTCGCCATGGAGATCCTTCGCCAATGTGTAAGTTACTGCGCTCCCTCCACCCCTTCCTGCTGCGTATCGGCAATGTCTTCTCCAGTGTGCCTAAAGGTGTTATATAGACCCCAGACGTTTTTTGGGTGACTGGTGGGGGGAAGAAGCTCACTGTAGTGTTCTGTTTGTGTGCAGCAGTATACCATGTCTCTGGCCCATCGCTTCTTGGTTGGCGTCGGACCCCTCATCCAGCACTGCGCTACTGTACATCTTGCCAATAAGAGGCCCATGTCTGTCAATCGCCTGTATGCCACCGGCAAGGCCTTTGAATAGCCCAGCAGTGCTAAGGCCGGGTCGACAGGGAGTTCATAGTTTAGGATCTCGCTCAGCTCCGCTATTACTGCTACCCAGAACTCGTACATCCTGCGGCATCCCCACGCCAGGTGGAGAAAATCAGCCACAGGCGCATGGCAACGCTCGCACTCAGGGGATTGCCAAGGCCATAACGGTGTATCCCCTCTGGGGTGTAGTACACCCTCTGCAAGAATTTAAAATGGATCAACCTGTGGCGTCCATTCAGGGACAGCTTCCTTGTGTTAACGCAGCAATATTGCCACATAGAGTCATCTATCATGATCTCCAGGTCACTCTGCCAGGCAAGCCGGGCCTTAGAGGGTTCCTGCGCCCTATGTGAGACAATGGCCTTGTATAGGTGCGCTGTCATATGTCGCAATGATTCAGTGTCTATGACATGAGAAAGTTCCGGGAGGTCTGGCGGCTCCTCCAAGTCTGGGCCCAGTACGTCCTTCAAGGCACTTCGGACTCTGTGAAACTGGAACCGCTGTAGCAGCGTTGGACTATCCACTCCCTGGGCTATCTGGTCCTATGTTTTAACTTTCCCTTCCGCAAACAGCGCACCCGCAGTCTTAATCCTCAGCCCGTACATGGCCCGGACAACACCCTTTTCTTCGATAGGTGTTAGCCACTGCATCCACTCCACCGCCATTAAGGGGGAGTAGATCAACTCGCCTCCCCTGGCCTTCAGCAACGAGTTCCAGGCATGCTTAGTAGCCGTAATCGAGTCCAGCACTCCGATTCTGCGGTCTGCAGGAGTGCAGACCGTGGCGGGGAGTGGAAGAGGGTCTGCAAAGAGTTGTTCCATCCGCACATGTGGGATGTTCCTCTCGCCATGAATCCACGTATGCAAGTGGGCAGCCTGAGCCACCCTATAGTATCGCTCCAGATCAGGCACGCCAAGACCACCTAGCTCATACGGAAGCGTGAGCGAGCTCCACTTAACCCTTGGCTGCTTACCACCCCAGGCCAATCGAACCATAAGTTTCGTTAAGTTCCCGAAGAAGGCTTTCAAGAGTATAATGGCAGAGTATTGAACAGGAAGAGGAATCGTGGCAGAATCACCATCTTCATGATGGCTATTCGGCCCATCAGGGTGAGTGGGAGTTTGCACCACTTTTCCACATCGTCCTCACATTTACTGAATGCCACACCATAGTTCTCGCGGAACAGTACCTCCGCATTCGTATGGATCATGATGCCAAGTTATCGCACCGGGTCCGTCGACCAGTGGAAAGGATATTCCATGTCAAAGTGGTCAGTCACCGGAGTCAACGGGAACACCACTGATTTCTCCCAATTGATCTTGAGGCCAGAGAGAGCCCCGAAACGCACCACCTCCTGTAGAACTGGGGATAGGTTAGTCTCCGGGTTCCGCACATAGAGTAGCGTGTCATCCACGTATGTCGAGATGACTATTTTGCATGTTGGGAAACTGACCCCCTGGTGCCAGTGATACTCTCGTAACGCACACACCAGTGGCTTAGCAACGAGGGCGTAAAGCAACGGGGACAGGGGGCAGCCACGTCTGAAACGCGGTCTCCTAGGCGCACCCTAGCCGTAGGTCTCCAGTACAGAGCTCCAACCATCTGCAGGAAAGGCTCCCCCAATCCCAGCCTGTGCAGGACCCTCAGTATGAACGGCCACTCAACGGAGTCAAAGGCCTTCTCCATATCTAAAAAGATGGCGACAGCCTTCGCGTCCTGCCTCACATGTTGCAAGGTGCCCAACACTGTGCGTATGTTGTAGGTTAAGTTCCTTCCAGGCACAAAGCCAGACTGTTCCGGGGCAACTACTTCAGGGGCGATAGAGATAGTCGAGTGGCCAAAACTTTGGCATAGATTTTGGCATCCATGTTCAATAGGGATAGCGGTCTATACGAGCTGCAGACATTAGAGGGTCTGCCAGGTTTCAAGATGGTAACCAATAAGGCCTCTCTCATAGTGTGTGGCATGCTGCCCTCCTCGCATATCTCATCAAATAAGGAAGACAGGTGGGGAACAAGTTTATCCTTGAATGCCTTATAGAACCCCACCGTCAAACCGTTTATCCCAGGGGCGCTATGTACACGCATGCTAGCCAATGCGTCAGAAATCTCGTCTGCCTGTATAGGGGACATTAGGAACTCCCTGTCTGACTGGGCCAAGAACGGCAACTGTATGTGCTCCAGGCAGTCGTCCATATCCGATTCTAGGTATTCCGTTTTTGTAGTGTATAAATTGGAGTAGTAGTCACGGAATTCCGCCATGATCTCCTCATCTGTCGTGACAATGTTCCCTCTCGAGGTAACAAGTTCAGTCAATTTAGGGGCTCTCCTGGTGTTGCGCAATATTCTGGCTAATAGTGAGCTAGGACGCTCGCTCTCGCCATAGGTCCTTGCCGTGGCATATTTCCCCATATAACATACCTCCCTATCCGCCTCCTCGTTGAATTCCGAGATAAGGGATTGTAACGACCGGATTTTCGGACCAGATAGAATCAGCTCACAAAACACCACCAATCCAGCCGAAACGTAACCATCTCCCTCCTCAGGACCTATTTATCCAGGCACCTGGGTACCTACCTGAGGATGGGGAATTAGCAATATACAAGCTCATATCATCAAAAACACCACTAAATTTATAGGATTACTAGAAATACTCACTGATTACTAAGGACTTCCATGCTCTACACCACACTCATACCTTATAGTCTCGCGGCAACTCAGACCCAGACTAGACCCAGACTATGCTACCCTCCTACTCATAGTGAAGGGGGCAGTTCCGATAACTTACCATTACACACTGATCACAATCAGTGCTCGCGCAAGCCACAATCCGGTGGATATACGCACTGTGTCCTCCCAGTGCTCTCACTATTTCATACATACACATGCCACAATCCTGTGGGTATACACACTGACCACAATCAGTGCTCTCATTAACGCCACTTTCCCTAGCGGCAATCTCATTACACACCGGGTCCCTCCGGTGCTCTCGCAAGCCACAATCTTGTGGGTATACACATTGACCACCGTCAATGCTCTCATTAACGCCGCTACACAACGACAATCACTGTCCTATGAATACCTTCAGCTCTCTGTCTCTCTGTTGGGAAGTTTCTCTATATATATCTAATATCTACTGGGAATGTCTCATATACAATTGTTATATTTTATGTGGTACACAAGAATGGCCAAATTACAATATGCAAAGGTTATTATCAAATACAAGTGCTCCTCTACTCCCTTGCTCAGTTACCATTTACCTGGACGGGAGATGCATCTGTTCACATAACAGCATCTGACTAGAAGAAAGGTTAACTTTATTATGAATAATAACAGTTACACAATGGTTCACTAAGAACTGGGGTTCCTTTATTATTATAACATCACAATAACTAGCAATCTAGACATAGCCTGAAAAGTAAAGGGGAATAGACACATACACAGATCTGCGGGGTCTCTTTATTATAATGGAAAGCTTTATTACTAACAAAATGGATTATAACAGACTGCACACCGCTGAAAGAAAAGGGATTAATCAGTATAGCAATACAGTAGGGAATCTAGCCTAGGAAATAAAAGACAAGATTAATGTTTAAGTGTAAAGCAATCTAGTTTAGAATACCTCACCCTATAAGAAAGGAATGTTTCTCTCTCTCTCTGGTGGAATCTGGGCTCTCTCTCCCTCTAGCACCAATGCTTCACTCCACTGGCTCCAACTGCTTCAATAGCTCCAACTGGCAGCTCCAACTTTTCCATCTGACTGGCAACTGCTTTAATACATTCTGATAAACTGGCAGCTCCAGCTGACAGTTCCAACTTCATTCCAAGATTCATCTGACTGCTCTCTCCAGCTCCAGCAACCATCTGAACTCTACCATTACAAGAACCAACTGACTCGAACTGTTCCAAAAGCCAACTGAACACTCCGCCTCTTCTGCACTTCGCTAATATGGAATGCTCTCCCCTCATGGAAATTTCCAACAGAAACTACCTCCCACCGAATTCCTGTGCCAGCTCCAAGTCTCTCCGCGCAAACGCAGTGGCCATCTGCATGTTACGTCTGGGCCCAAGAGACAAACACATTCTTTCGATAAGATCCAGTCTCCGCTGGTTTTCCCCTAGCACACAACAGGTTTAACTATAAACATCACCTTTACCCTGCAATCTCCTCAGTCAGCAGAGGCAGAAAGCAGAATGGAGTCTCTCTGGTTCTGGACCTTGTAGGCCCGAAAAGGATGAAATAGACACTTAACTCTATCAGAGTACATACACAAACGATACCAATATGTAATATAAAGTCAGAACTACAGGATCCACCCTCTACTATAGGTAGGATGATGAAAGGACACATAATTATGTCAAAGCCAATAGGCAATAGATACATTAGAGTCAGGAATAAGGGATCTATCATCATATAAAGCGGCTATCCTCTAGTTTATGCTTCTAGGTCTGGAAAAAGGCCTGAAAAGGACCAAAACAAGCCAAGAATAGGGATCTAGGATGGTAGCAAGCTTAAAGTCACCATCACTCAGAAATAGAGCCAAAAACCAGGTCAGCACAGGGATCGAATTCTATCTGCCACAGTTGGGTCTGGATTAGTCAAGTGTTGTTTCTCCAGGTCGGCTAATTGAGACTCCAGGGAGCGCAGCCGCTGTTGTATGGCCTTCAGGACACTAGAATGTTTGGTCATAGCAATCCCCCGGATGAAGACCTTAAACGCCTCCCAAACCGTGTGGAAGGTATCCACAGAGCCTATATTTTTCTCAAAAAAGAGATCAATTTCTTCTGCCAGGTCCCATCTAAAAGCATCATCTAACAGCGCATACGGGGGGAAGCGCCATGTAAACGGGGGGATCCTACGTGTCGGCGTCTCCATGACCAGCAGTATCGGTGAATGATTAGACAAGGTGCGCGCAAGTATATTACATGACAAGATTTGGCTAGTGATGGAATAGGAGGCCAACCAGTAGTCGATCCTGGTGTGTATGTTGTGAAATGACGAGTAGTGAGTGTACCCCCCCTGCCAGCGTTTCTACTTCTCCATACATCAACCAAGTCCAGTGTCAGCAGCTCAGCCTGGAGAGCCACAGCAGCCGCAGCTGGCCTACGTTGGGGCCCAGAGGACCTATCTAGCTCCAGGTCTAGCACCAAGTTGAAATCCCCCCCCAGAGCATGTGCGCTGTAGAATATTCTCTGCAGCTTCAAGCCGGCTGTTCATAAAAAACTGGGGAGTCATAATTCGGGCCGTACACATTAACTACAATCAAGTCATGGCCCTTCCCTATGCATCTTGATATTAAAAAATAGATTAGAACGTGGATTAACCCATGTCAGAACTCCCCTAGAGTGTGTGGTGAACCCTGCCACAGTGGTGTTCCCCACCAGACCTCTGTGTTGCAGCATGGTGCTCGTGAGTGGTAAATGGGTTTCCTGTATGAGAGCCATGTCTATGTGGTGTCTCTGTAAATAATGGAGCACTTTCCTCAATTTCCTATGGTCATACAAGCCTCTGACATTCTAGGTCAAAACTCGAAGGGTGTTTACAGGATTTTCTGAATTCGTCATCGGGGAACCAGACATCTGAGGCAATGGAAGTCAATACAGTAGTACGGAACCACAAGAGCACGAGCATTCATTTAGTAATCTGGATGAGCCAGCGAACATTCCGCGAACTTTACACTTCCCCCTCCATCCCCCTCCCTGCCCACCCACAGCAGACCCTCCCCATCCTGGTCCGACAGTTTCCCACTACCCACCCCTCCCCCCCCAGCCCCAACACTTCAACCAAACATACCAATCTCACAACTGTGCGTAGTGCGCAGGGGCAGAGGCAGCCTAGGGACATAAACTCTGCCAAAACACTCAGAACACTCGGGTAGCCTTCCACCCGCCCCCGCCGTGCACAAAGTGTTGGATTAGAGCAACGTTCCCATGTTCCAGATCCCGTCATAAGGAGTCCTCGGAGCTCCTCCCTGTGTATGAGAGTTAGCCCGTTCAATCGCACCAGTGCAGGACAGGTTAAAGGAGTACCTAAAAGGAAGGATGTGCATTATCCAAAGTACACCTCCTCGCTCCCGCTCCCCAGTTCACTTATCTGTATATTCCGCCCCCAACTAAGTCCGGAACTTCTTTACTCATGGCTCCTTCAAAAGGAGGGTTCTCATGGGCCTCGAGTTCTAGGTGCTGAACCAGAGTCCCACATCAAGTCGCTACTCTTAGAGCAAATTCAGTCCTGGTCGTCCATACGGCCGCCGCCCCCCTCTGCCTCCCGAGTCTCTTCATTGTTCGAGTCTTGTTCCCTCGACCAGCGTTTCATGGCCTGTTGCAATGCCTTGGGGCCCGTGAATATGTGCGAATGTCCGCGTCGATTGACTCGTAGTTTAGCTGGGTATAACAGGGCATAGTCTAGCCCCATTTCCCGGAGGCGTTTTTTGTGGGGGATAAATTGCTTTCGCTCTTCCTGTACCTTCGCTGTGAAGTCCGGGTACAGAGATATGGCTGACCCCTCGTACTGCAGCTGTTGTTTGACCCTGGCCAGCTTGAGCGCCACGTCTCTGTCGGGGTAGTGTAGCAACTTTGCTATAATGGGCCGGGGGGGAGCCCCGGGCTTCGGACGTGGAGCCAGTGTCCTGTGTGCCCTCTCCACTGTAAACATGCTAGAAAACACTTCGTCTCCCAGCAGGGTTGTCAGTAGTTTTTCAACAAAGAGTTCCATTTAGCCTGTGTTTGTACTCTCCGGAAGGTCCATAATGCGTAGGTTGCATCGCCTCAAACGCGCCTCCAAATCCTCAGTCTTGTCCTGTATGGCTTGCATCAACCTCTCCATCCTCTTGTTCGCCGTGTCCAGGTCTGTTTGCGCCTCCTCCACATTTAATATAATTCATATGGTTCACCACATATGCTGATATTACAGTAAAGATAAAATTAAGTGTTTATGTACAAGGAGCTAGAACATAAGAAATTCATTATGGAAAATCAACAAAACAATTTAGAAGACACTTTTGAGATTAGTAACATTATCAAAGAAGAGCTGAAAATACTTTTTACAAGTAGCGATAATGAAGAGGAAGATATAAATGCTGCAGATATTAGGTGTAATTTCTCAGAGTTAAGCTTGGGTATTGATTTTCTGTAACCATTAGAGATGGCATCGAGTATGATCATATGACTTTTGAAATTGATAAGGAGGCATAGGAAATACATGATGAAATTATTTTAGAAGCTCTATTAAGTTATGAGATGTTATAAGTATACGGTTTGAGACATTCTTCTTTCAGAATTGTAATCATTTAGGCAGTACAGAAGTAGTCATGTTGCAAAGTGGGAATTGGTGCATGGACTGCTTCAAACCCTTCTAGACTGTGTATGCACTCTTCTATGCACCAGCAAATTTGTATTTTATGGCTGTAATTGCCCAGTCTGCATCCTTAAAGTTCCAGGAAGCAGTAACACAGTTCGGGAAAGGCAGCAATTCTGCAAAGTTCTTACTGTCTTAGGCTGGGGTAGTTGTTACATCAAAAAGGCTTGATAAAGGGCTTGTACTTTGAGTACAAATATGATATAGAATAGTTGATAACCATAGCCAAGAAAGGCAGCAAGTAGGTGTGTGTACTTGTAGACTCCTCCTGCTTCAACACACTCCGCATGCTCCGTAAGATCTTCCGCTGGATCCCCACTGGAACCAGGAAAACAGTCACCCAGGTCCTTGTCACCAGCCGTCTGGACTACGGGAGCACCCTCTACGGTGGGACCGCCGCCAAACTACAGAAAAGACTCCAGCGCATCCAGAACGCCTCAGCACGACTCGTCTTGGACATCCCCCGACACAGCCACATCTCCGCTCACCTGAGGGATCTGCACTGACTCCCCGTCAGCAAAAGGATCACGTTCAGACTCCTCACCCACGCACACAAGGCTCTCCATGACATGGGCCCCGAATACCTCAACAACCGCCTCACGTTCTACACGCCAACCCGCCAGCTCCGGTCCGCCAGCCTCACCCTCGCCATTGTCCCACAGATCCGCAGACCCACCACCGGAGGAAGATCCTTCACCTACCTGGTGGCCAAGACCTGGAACACCCTCCCCACCCACCTACGACTCACCCAGGACCATCTCTCCTTCAGGAAGCAACTCAAGATCTGGCTTTCCAAGCAGTAGCAGCCCCTCCCCCCCCCCCCCAGCGCCTTGAGACCCTAGCGGGTGAGTAGCGCGCTTTACAAATACTCTTGATTGATTGATAGATGGTGTGTTGATTGAGTTGAAGATGAATAAGGGGAAAAATAACAAAGGCAGCAGACCCGCACAATACCCACTGCATTGTGAGGGAAGTGGATGTTTGGATTGCCAGTCCATTACACAGACTTTGAGTTGGATTCTGCAGAGGGAGGCTGAGAAATGGGTACCACATGTAAGCAAGCAATAGAAGTGCACAAAGTACACACACTGTGAGATGGAAAGGATGCAAGAAAGGGCGCAAGTGTGCAAATTACTCATTGCTATTCATGCGTAGTACTTACCAAGAAGGCTCAAGAAAGGGCCTGTAGTTTGACTTTGAATTACATGAAGAATAATTGATAACCCCAGTGAAAAAGGCAGCAAGTAAGTGTGTGTATGTGTTGATGATGTGTTGATTGAGTGGAAGATGAAAAAGGTGTAAAATAAGAAAGACAGTAGACGTGCAAACTATCCACTACTTTGTCAGGGAAGTGGATATTGGGATTTGGGGCTCATTACACAGACTGTGTGTCGGATTACGCAGTCGGAGGGTGAGAAATGGGTATCACATCTAAGCAAACAATGCAATCAGAATATGAAATTGAAGAATAACTGATATACCCACTTAGGGAAGGCAGAAAGTGTGCAAATTAAGCACTGCCTTTGGCTGAGGTGGTTGATACTAATTACAAGATAATGTCAAAAAAAGTAATGTTGAGCATAGTGATGCTCCGGTTCCTTGCATTTTATTAGGTCGATAGACTGTTCCCCGTAAGAGGAAAGTTCATCACAATAAATGCATCCAATGTTAATTTCACCGAATTGAGGTTAATTTCTGGGTGTGGATTGCTTGCTGAATGTGCTGGTGCAGCAATCGATGTGCTTGGTGCAGCAGTAGGTGAGTTTTCCTGTAACGTCCGTGTTGGAGGTCAAGCAAAGTTATTGGGGTGCAAGTTCTTGATATGTCACATCATATTTGGTGTGCCAAAGGAGTATGGCTGGATGACTCCTTTAAAGAGTTGTTTGGCAAATTCTACAGGTTAATAACAGAGCATTAATATTTTTTTGCCCTTCAGGGATAGTAAATAAGTAGCGAAGTAGAGCTTTTTTCTTCTTCTTTGGGTGTTCATCTTCTACATTTTCTACACCAATTGTTTCAGTTGTTTCAAAAAAATCTGCTGGCAATTATAGAACTCTTACCTTTAATGGTGTTAGTAAATCAGAAGGAGGCAATTATCCTGTCTTAGGCTCTATACAAACAATAGCCGGAAATGGATGCACACATTTAATAAGAATAGAGTCATAGGTATTTAAAACCATCAGTTCAGAAGGAATAATTATGAACTCAAGATTATTATACAGTACAACATTGTATATTCTGTTCCACATTTTCTTCTATTAATATCTCAGTTTCTGCACTGTCTTCCTGAGGATCAAAGTAAGTAAGCTGAATTTCAACAGAGACATTTATTACATCTGATACAGATGCACGGAAACAAGTAATGTTCAACTTTTTTTAACATTAGTGCTGGAATTTTTGCGTAATACAATGTTCTGACTATTTTCCAGATTTGAGTATGATGAACTGATAACATTCGGAATTGGTGAAAAACACTTCGCTATACTTTTTTAGAAAGACAAGCCAGAGAATGATGTTCGAAAGCAGTATTTTTTCTTACTGTGCAATCCTTGCCACATGTTAAGCTTTTGTTTAACGGATTTCTTAATATAGTTATGTAAGAAATTGCATAAAAAAAGTAATAGATTCTTGACTTACAGTATAAATACTACTGCAATTGCAAATGTTCACTGGAGTTGTAGGACGTCTGCCTAAACGTTCCTCAGCTAACACTTCTTTTGCATTTCTAGGAACAATTTTGTCTTTCACAATAGTACAAGCATTTCCAACTTCATAGGCACGACTACTAATGTCATCTGCATGCAACAAATCATTACTCTGAAGATAACTCATCATTAAGAAAAGGGTCAGAACTTGAACTATGGTTCCATTCACTCAAAAAAAATTCTGAAAAATTACTTCTGTTAGTTTGTCTTTTCCACTTAGTTTTGACCTTCATTAAAGGGATTAGTTTATCTAATGATCGAATTGTATTGATGACTAAAACAAATTTTAAAAAAATTAATTCGAAAGACTTCTCAAGTAGATTTTCTATAGTTTCCTTTTTCATATAATATGCGGTTTTAAAAAAAAATGTGGGCACATAGTAGAATTGAGTCTGCATTAAATAAATGAAGGCTGAATTTTCTAGTGTTCAAAGTTTAAGAATATCTGAGGACATTGTGCAATTGTCTCTGTTTTAAGTAAATCAAGATTGTATTGCATGTTTTCTGTAGTGCTGGCGGTCTTGGTATCTAGTTGTGAACTCTTCTGAGTGCAGAATTGATTGAAGGCAGTTCTAAGCACACATACTGAAGAGAAATTTACATGCAAAACTGAATTGAAGTTGTGAACTCTGCTGTCCGTAGTGTGCATTGAAGGTATTGATTGACACAAACATCGATGAATGCTATTTTGTACAGTTAACAGAATGTGAGGACACAGTTTAATTGTCTCTGCCATAAGGAAAGAAAGGCTGAAAACAATACTGTCCTTAATGTAAAAGGAAAGCTGAGTTAAAGTTGTGAACTCAGCTCTCCATAGTGTATATTGAAGGCAGTTGTTGACACAAAAAATCGATGAATGCTATTTAGTCATAGATAATAGAATCTGAGGATACAGTATAATTGTCTCTGCCTTAAGGAAAGCAAGGCTAAATGCAATGCTGTCCTTAATGTAGAAGGAAAGCTGAATTCAAGTTGTGAACTGAGCTGTCCGTAGTGTAGATTGAAAGCTCTAGTTATAGATGAATACTATTTGTGACATTCTTTTACAAAATTGGAAGACATAAAATCCATTCGTCTCTACCTTAAATAAAGCAAGGTTGAATTCAATGTTTTTTGTAATAGTGGAGCTCTTGCTATGAAGTTTTAATTTTTACTGACCGCGGAATATATTGAAGGTTGTTGTCAGGACAGATATTGAAGATAATTTTAGTTCTAAAGTTGAATTGAAGTTGTGAACCTCTCTGTCCGCAGTGTAGATTATTGGCAGTTGTTGACAAAAAGATTGATGAATGGTATTTTGTCACAGTTAACAGTATCTGAGGACACAGTACAATTGTCTCTGCCTTAAATAAAGCAAGGCTGGATTCAAAGCTGTCCTTAATGTGGAAGGAAAGTTGAATGAAAGTTGTGAACCCAGCTGTCCGTAGTGTAGATTGAAGGAAGTTGTTCACACAAAGATTGAAGAATGCTATTTAGTCACAGATAACAGAACCTGAGGACACAGTATAATTGTCTCTGCCTTATGGGAAAAAAGGCTGAATACAATGCGGTACTTAATGTAGATGGAAAGCTTAATTCAACTTGTGAATGCAGTTGTCCGTAGTGTAGATTTAAGGCAGTTGTTGACATAAAGATTGATGAATGCTATTTTATCTCAGTTAACAGAATCTGAGGACACAGTACAATTGTCTCTGCCTTAAGAAGAGCAAGGCTGAATACAATGCTGTACTTAATGCAGAAGGACAGCTAATTTGAAGTTGTGAACTGAGGTGTCCACAGTGTAGATTTAAGGCAGTTGTTGACACAAAGATCGATGAATGCTATTTTGTTACAGTTAACAGAATCTGAGGACAGAGTACAATTGTCTTTCTTAAATAAAGCAAGGTTAAATTCAATGTTGTCCTTAGTGTAGATGGAAAGGTGAATTGAAGTTGTGAACCCTACTGTTCGCAGTGTAGATTGAAGGCTCTTGTGAGCACAGTTATAGATGAATGCTATTTGTGAGATTCTTTTACAATATCGGAAGGCATAACATTTATTAGTGTCTACCTTAAATAAAGCAAGGCTGAATTGAATGTTTTCTGTAGTAGTGGAACTCCTGCTATCAAGTTTTGTTTTTTACTGGCCGCAGAATATATTGAAGGCAGTTGTCAGCACAGTTATTGAAGACAAATTTAGTTCCAAAGCTGAATTCAAGTTGTGAACCCAGCTGTCCGCAGTGTAGATTGAAGGCAGTTGTTGACACAAAGATCGATGAGTGTTATTTTGTCACAGTTAACAGAATCTGAGGACACAGGGGCACATGCATCATTGTAGGAATTTGCATTTCCTAAATAGCGAAAATTAAGGAATCCCTATTTAGGAATTGCAAAATCCTATGCATCAAGAAATCCTAGTTCTTTTTAGGATTTCTTAAATTTCGGAATTTGCGATTCCTTAATTGCGAATCGCAATTAAGGAATGGCATTACATTGATTCCTATAGACCTAGAGGCCCATAGGAATCAATGCCGTTTTGCATTTCTTTTTTTAGGAAATTGCAATTTGTTGATGCATTGCAAGGGTGCTGCAGAGGGGGGTCCAAAGGACCCCCCCCCCCTGCACCCCTGAAATGTATTTTAAAGTGCATGTTTCACACACACATGTCCTAAGGACATGTGTGTCTGTAACATGACACTTTTCAAAATGCATTTTTGTGCTTTTTAAACAATTTCGCAAATTAACACGAGGGTCAACCTCGTGTTAATTTGCACTTCCTATTTCAAAATTAGCATTTTTTTTAAAATGATGCATTGCATTTAAGGAATCGCACAAATGCGATTCCTTAAATGCATTCGCATTTTTAGACAATGCAAAAAAAACGAATTTTGAAAAAATGTTTCATGCATCCCAAAAACATATTTAGGAAGTGCAAACGGCCGAATTTACCGATTCGCACCGTTTGCACTTCCTAAATAGGTTGATGCATGTGCCCCATAGTACAATTGTTTGTCGTGAAAAAAAGCAAGGCTAGATTCAATGTTGTCCTTAGTGTAGATGGAAAGTTGAATTCAAGTTGTGAACCCTACTATCCGCGGTGTAGATTGAAGGGTTTAGTGAACACAGTTATAGATGAATACGATTTGTCACATTCTTTCACAAAATCGGAAGATATAGAATCCATTAGTCTCTACCTTAAATAAAGGAAGGCTGGATTCAATGTTTTCTGTGGTACTGATGTGCTCGTGGTATGAAGAGGTAAACTCTGTTGTTCGCCGTGTACATTTGAAGGTAGTACTTACTATAAACATTGAGGAATAATTATTGTGCCATCCATCAATAAAATTGTGCCTGCCTTACATAAATGAAGGCTAATTTGAATGCTGTGGATAGTGTTGATGGAAAGCTGAATTCAAGTTTTGAACCCTGCTGTCTGTAGTGTGGATCAAAGGCAGTAGTTGACAGAGACATGGAGGAATGCTTTTTGTCACTTATTTAAAAAAAATCTGAAGACATGCAGTAGAAGCATCTTTAAATTAAAAAAATGAAGGCTGAATTTCTTACTGTTCAAAGTTTAAGAAAATCTGAGGACAATGTGAAATTGTCTCTGAAAAGCATCAAGTATGCAAATTTGTCACTGCCTACAGTAACGGTAGTTGATAGAACAAAAAGAGCTTGATAAAGGGCCTGCACTTTGAATATGAATGTGGAATTGAACAAGAGTTCATAACCCCTGCGAAGAAATAAAGGAAGTGCGCACATTTTTCCACTGCTTTCTGCCAGTGCAGTATCTTCATGAAAAAGGCTTGATAAACGGACATGATTTTGAATTAGAATATGAAATTGAGGATTAATTGATAACCACAGCCAAGAAAGGCAGGAAGTGTGCAAATTTGCCATTGCCTTCGGTCGGGGTAGTATCTACACCAAAAAGACTCGATAAATGGCGTTGAGTTTGAATCAGAATATGAAATAGGTGTTATACTTAGTTTAGTTTCCACTGAGTTAGTGGTACCTGAAACAACAAGGTTTGTGGAGCTTGCGAAGATGTGTGGAGTGGATAGGATGTACTAATAGTAATTTTTATTGATCTTGTGAATTCTGGCTTAGTAAGGGCAATTGGTGATTTTGTGTAGGTTTGAGGTAGATTACTTTATTTGGTACTGTACTTTATACGTAATGAATGAAGAATCAGTTAAATTCTGGCTGAATATGGACTAGTGGTGATGGTAGGAGGTAGCGGTTACCAAGACTTCATGACTACGTGTCATTAATTGCAGCAGCACAATATTGGTGATTTAGTGTGTGTGAATAGAGCGATGATAAGTGGTGAAATGAGTTAGTGGCACCTGAAGGAACAAAGTTCTGTGAAGTCTTCCATTATGGGTGGTCCAAGCAGGACGCATTGGTAGCAAAGTTCACTCTTCTTGGTGATTATTTATGGTGGAGTGAGTAAGTAGTATCTTTGGCGCTGAGCTTATACATTCCTTGCACAATGTAGATTGAAGGCAGTTGACACAGAGATAGACGAATGCTTTTTGTCAGTTATTTAAAGAAAATGTGAAGACATATAGTAGAATTCCCTATAAATTAAATGAAGGCTGAATTTCCAATGTTCAAACTTTAAGAAAATCTGAGGACATTCTGCATTTGTCTCTGTTTGAAATAAATCAAGATTGTATTGAATGTTTTCTGCAGTGCTGGCGTTCTTGGTATCTAGTTGTTAACTGTACTCAGTGCTGAAATGACTAAAAGCTGTTGTCAGCACAGATACTGAAAAAAATTTACATCCAAAGCTGATTTGAAGTAAATGTAAATGTAGGATACTTGTAAAGCACATAGCTGCCCATCACCGGGTCGTCCAGGCGCTGTTTAACGCTGTGGAACTCTTTCTGGCTCTCCATGTGGGATGCCCCTCCTGGGCACCCCCAAGGTGAAGCCAGGCATCCCAGTGTTGTAGGGGCCATTGTGGAGATTAGGCAAGCTATTGCCCAGAGTTGCAGCGTAGGACCCCATGATTAGAGTAGGCACCGAAGCGAGAATTATCGAGTCCGCAGACAAATGAGCCCAAGACCCTGCTGCGTCTGGAATTGAAAACTGGTCCCGGGCCAGACCTCTGCATTTGGGTCTGCTGCTCTAACCATTGACGGTACAAAAGGGGGTGGTGATGGACGGAGCATCTGAAACAATCAAACACTCACACCCAGTCAAAATATCTGGGTTTAATCCATCACCGTTCTTTAGCCCACTCTGCCACCCAAGTTCAGACATGGCTATATGCAAATCAGTCTGACCCTGTGCCTCATGGGAACACTCCAGCCCGAACTGCCAAGCCATGTCTTCCCTGGACCGGAAACAAGCTTCCGAGGACCGGTTTCTGGCATTCCAGCTGTCTTCAGCCCGGCTTGCTAGAATCCAGTGGCAAAGTGAGCAAGGGACTCACGTCTGAGCATACCCTGCCACACTTATGGCGGCCAAAAGCGGTACAAAAGGGGGTGGTGATGGACGGAGCATCTGAATCAATCAAACACTCACACCCAGTCAAAAGATCTGGGTTTAATCCATCACCGTTCTTTAGCCCACTCTGCCACCCCAGTTCAGACATGGCTATATGCAAATCCGTCTGACCCTGTACCTCATGGGGACAGTCCAGCCCGAACTGCCAAGCCATGTCTTCCCTGGACTGGGAACAAGCTTCCAAGGACCGGTTTCTGGCATTCCAGCCGTCTTCAGCCTGGCTTGCTCGAATCCAGTGGCAAAGTGAGCAAGCGACTCACGTCTGAGCATTCCCTGCCACACTTATGGCGGCAAAAAGCTGTGCAAAAGGGGTGGTGATGGACGGAGAATCTGAATCAATCAAACACTCACACGCAGTCAAAAGATCTGGGTTAAATCCATCACCGTTCTTTAGCTCACTCTGCCACCCCAGTTCAGATATGGCTATATGCAAATCAGTCTGACCCTGTGCCTCATGGGAACAGTCCAGCCCGAACTGCAAAGCCATGTCTTCCCTGGACCGTAAACAAGCTTCCAAGGACCGGTTTCTGGCATTCCAGCCATCTTCAGCCCGGCTTGCTAAAATCCAGTGGCAAAGTGAGCAAGGGACTCGCGTCTGAGCATACCCTGCCCTACTTATGGCGGCCAAAAGCGGTTCAAAAGGGGGTGGTGATGGATGGAGCATCTTAATCAATCAAACACTCACACACAGTCAAAAGATCTGGGTTTAATCCTTCACCGTTCTTTAGCCCACTCTGCCACCCCAGTTCAGACATCGCTATATGCAAATCAGTCTGACACCGTGCCTCATGGGAACAGTCCAGCCCGAACTGCCAAGCCATGTCTTCCCTGGACCGAAAACAAGCTTCCGAGGACCGGTTTCTGGCATTCCAGCCGTCTTCAGCCCAGCTTTCTTGAATCCAGTGGCAAAGTGAGCAAGGGACTCACGTCTGAGCATACCCTGCCACACTTATGGTGGCCAAAAGCAGTACAAAAGGGGGTGGTGATGGACGGAGCATCTGAATCAATCAAACACTCACACCCAGTCAAAAGATCTGAGTTTAATCCATCACCGTTCCTTAGCCCACTCTGCCACCCAAGTTCAGACATGGCTATATGCAAATCAGTCTGACCCTGTGCCTCATGGGAACAGTCCAGCCCGAACTGCCAAGCCATGTCTTCCCCGGACCGGAAATAAGCTTCCGAGGACCGGTTTCTGGCATTCCAGCCGTCTTCAGCCCGGCTTGCTTGAATCCAGTGGCAAAGTGAGCAAGGGACTCACGTCTGAGCATACCCTGTCACACTTATGGCGGCCAAAAGCGGTACAAAAGGGGGTGGTGATGGACGGAGCATCTGAATCAATCAAACACTCACACCCAGTCAAAAGATCTGGGTTTAATCCATCACCGTTCTTTAGCCCACTCTGCCACCCAAGTTCAGACATGGCTATATGCAAATCAGTCTGACCCTGTGCCTCATGGGAACAGTCCAGCCCGAACTGCCAAGCCATGTCTTCCCCGGACCGGAAACAAGCTTCCGAGGACCGGTTTCTGGCATTCCAGCCGTCTTCAGCCCGGCTTGCTTGAATCCAGTGGCAAAGTGAGCAAGGGACTCACGTCTGAGCATACCCTGCCACACTTATGGCGGCCAAAAGCGGTACAAAAGGGGGTGGTGATGGACGGAGCATCTGAATCAATCAAACACTCACACCCAGTCAAAAGATCTGGGTTTAATCCATCACCGTTACACTGTATCAATACCAATATTAGGATCACCTTCTAGCTCCTCACACTTACTTACAAAATACTCTACAACACCAGACTAATCTACCTTAACCAAATTAATCCTGAAACGCCAAATTTTGATCTTAACATTTTGGCTTTAAAAATATTAGGCAACAATTTGGTGACTCTTAGGCAAACGTTGCTTAAAAACTGATTGATTATTAGAATGTATCCAACCTTTCAGACATTTTAAATAAACAGTGTAATGTCCAGATGTTGTAGAAGGTACATCATGAAAAATAATTGCAACAGCTACAAAAGTTCTTCCTGATATTGAAACCTGACCAGCTATAAAAAATTTAATTAAAGTTTCCAGTTTTTCTTTTGGCAGCAAAAGTGTTCAAATTACATAGTGTGTTTAGTTGGGGAAGTAGTTACAACAAAAAGGCTGGATAAAGGCCCCATATGTCTTTGAATTAGAATATGAAATTTAATAATAATTGATAACCCCAGTCAAAAAAGGCAGCAAGTGTGTGTACGTGTGGATGGTGTCTTGATCGAGTAGAAGATGAATAAGGTGAAAAATAAGAAAGGCTGCAGATACGCAAACTACCCTCTGCCCTGTCAGCCTAGTGGGTCTTTGGATATCCTTTTTATTATACAGACAGGGTGTTGGATTCCACAGTGGGAGGCTGAGAAATGACTACCACATCTAACCACTCTGGGCCGTAGTGCTCAAAAATAACACCGGGCCCTTTCCAGGGCCTCTACTTTGAATTACAATAATAGTTGGCAAAGGCAGTCAAGAAAGGCAGCAGGTAGGTGTGTTTGTGCTAGTGGATGCTGAATAAGGTGGAAATTAAGAAAGGCAGCAGACGTTAAAACTACCCAGGGCTTTGTAAAGGAAGTGGGTGTTTGGTTTTCCAGTCCATTACACAGACTGTGTGTCGGATTTGGCAGTGGGAGCCTGATGGGTATCACATCTAAGCAAACAGTAGAAGTGCAGAAAGTACACACACTGTGCAGTAGAAAGGACGCAAGAAAGGATGCAAGTGTGCAAATTACTCACTGCCATTCATGGTTAGTAGTTACAAGGAAGGCTGAATGAAGGCTCTGCGTTTTGAATTTGAATTAATGTTAGAATAATTTATAAGTCCAGCCAAGAAAGGCAGCAAGTTTGCACATTTACCACTGCCTTCGGCTGGGATAGTAGCTACAACAAAAAGTTTCAATAAAGGGCCATGAGTTTGAATTAGAATATGAAATTCAAGAATAATTGATAACCCCAGACAAAAACGGTAGCAAGTTGGTGTGTATTATGTGTAGATGATGTGTTAATTGAGTGGAAGATAAAAAAGGTGAAAAATTAGAAAGGCTGCAGACGTGCAAAGTATCCTGTGACTTGTCAGGGAAGTGGATCTTTGGATTTCCACCTCATTATACGGATAGGGCTTCGAATTTTGCAGTGGGATGCTAAGAAATGGCTACCACCAGTTGCCAATCAGTGCGGTAGGGGCCGAGCGACTGCCGGGAGAGGTGTAGGAGCAACTTGTGCTCGGTCCTTGTCGCCTTTCTCCGCCCTTCTTCACACAGCCTGTCTTGGGAAAATAAGGAAAGTTCAATGGAAGTGTGAATTCACCAAATTACGGAGCCCAGTGAGAGAGCTTGAACTTACTGAGCCACGGAGCTCAGCGAGAGAGAGACTTGAGTGAGATTCACTGTGGGGTGTGGAATAAATCCTGACAGCAGCAGATCAGCGCTTTTGGCAGGCTTGCTCTTCCCTGACCAGGAGCTGAGAAAGCAGAGCAACGAGGGTGTGTCTTGATTGACGAGTTTTAAACCCCTCTAGGAGCTCCCTCCTGGTATAGATCGTAAAGGGGAAGGAATAGGTAACAAAAGGAAAAGGAAATAGAAGGTCCTGGATGTTAGGATTCAAGCTAGTCCTACCTCTGTGACCATGCCTTGCTATCATATGACCAGGGGTAGGGAGATAAATAGCCAGTCCTACCTTTAGCTCACTGCTCGATATTGCCAGTGTTTGGATTCCCTTCCTGGTTGTTGGTTGCTGAAGTCGGCAGAGCTGAGCATTCTCATCTATTAGCTAAATGATCCCTTGTTGCTGCCTTGTTTTCTCTCACGGGCTCGTGAGAGAGTTAGGGGTTTTTCCTTCTCCTTTTTGGTCCATTCCCTGCCTTTCTCTTTCCCTATTAGTTGTTTAGAGGTATCCCGGTATTCCCTTCCCTCCCTCTTTTATTTTTTCCTGTCCCTCGAGTGTTTTCTTTTTAGGGTGAATTGGGGGCTCCCGTTCATTCCAGCGTGTTGTTATATTTGCAAACGCTGACTTTCCGAGACGAAGACGCTACCTCTAGCGCGTCTTGGTTCAGATTCAATCCGCCTCGTTATTTGCGGAAGTGACGTTTCGGGTCACTCCGCGGCGGTTTCAGTTCCAGTAGCGCTGTTGCATAGCGCAACGGAGGGTTCCCTGCCCTTGGCCCCTTCGAAATAATTATTTTTGCACTACGGGTTTTTTTGGTAACGGCAGCCAGCCGTCCCTGACCTTTTTTCCCCACGTTATAATTTGATACTTGGACACTTGCCGATATCGCTCCTTTCCCCATTCTGCTACGATCAGAGGTGCAGACCAAGGAGTACCACGTTGTTTTGCTGCAGTACTCCGCCTCTTTACGAAGCAAAGCCTGCATGGGTCACAGGTGAGAAGGGTTGTAGGGTGGATAAGGCATGGTCCTGGGAGGCTGGTGCTATTGGAAACTTGTATCTATGAAAGGTGTTGTTTCCTTCTTATAATTGCTACAGGTGCAGAAGCGTAAAGACAAAGGGAGCAGTGTCCTGAAATCTACAAGGGTGGTAGACTTGGTGTCTCCTCTTTATTACCACCCTCTTTTCTTGTCCATAGGTGCCCCCACAGTGTTGCTCCTGTGGGTGTCCAGTGGACGGGGGAAGGGGATTGGTACGTGCTACGTTCCTGCAGTGCTTGGGCCGGTGGGAGTCTAACAGAATATCGAGCCCACATTAATACAGCACTGCCCGGACTAGCATGGATGAGGATGGTAATCCGCTGGGTGGCGGTACAGGGGGTCCCTCTATGCAGGATATCATGGGAGCGGTACATACCCTGCAGGCACAGGTGCAAGAATTGCAGCAGGAGAATGTGGGGCTGAAGCAGGAGTTAGTGGCAGTAAGAGCCCGCGAACAGTCACAGCAGAGGGGCACTACTCCCGTTATTCAGCCTGCTACCTTCCAGTATACTGGAGGAGCGGGATCTAGTACAGCTAGCGGCGGTTCACCAATAGCAGTAACTGTCTCCACTCCTGTGGCAGTGCCCTTGGCCCCCCCTGAAAGATTCACAGGAGACAGTGACAAATTTGGCACCTTCATGAACCAGTGTCAACTGCACTTTATGTGCAGAACTAATGCTTTTCCTGACGACTCCGCTAAAATTGCTTTCATATTGTCATATCTGGCTGGTAACGCGGCCCAATGGGCGATTCCGTTAGTGGAAAATAACGACCGGGTGTTGTACAACTACCAGGCGTTTAAAGTCTTAATGCATAGTCTATTTGCCAAACATGCGTTCATGCAGGCCAGTGACGCCGAACTGTTGAAATTGCGGCAGGGCAGGCAGGACTTGTTGTCTTATATAGCCAACTTCAATCGCTTGGTCTCTGAGACGCATTGGCCGACTGAAAAGAGGACGTCCCTTTTCTATCAAGGGTTAAACGAAGAATTGAAGGACATAGTGTCTCAGGTGGTGGATCCTCCCGAAGACTGTGCGGCATTTATAGACTTGGTAGTGAAACTTAACCATAGGGTGACAGAACGGCGAGGTGAACGTAACCGATTTCAGTACTCAAGAGGTGGTTATGTGAAACCAGAGGTAAAGGCGGGAGGTGAGAGCAAGGCCGCACCCGAGCCTATGGAGATAGGTGGAGTACGAGGCCCTTTGACAGCTGAGGAAAAGAAGAGAAGGAGAGAGAAAAATTTGTGCTTGTATTGCGGACAAGGGGGGCATTTTGCACGTGATTGTCCCGTGAAACCTTCTGGAGTAGGGTTTGGGAAGAAGGTGGCATGTATACATAAAGAACGGATAAAGGAGAAGGACCAGTCAGTACAATACGAGGTGGTGGGGGCGATTGATCAGGCTCCTAGGCACTTTGTGATTAACGTTCAGCTACTGATATCTGCGCAAAGCCGTGTCCCGGTGTCTGTGTTACTTGATTCTGGGGCCACCGGGAATTTCATGGATATATCGATGGCGGATAAGTTGATGGTCCCTTGCCAGCTAAAGGAACAACCAGAACCAGTAAGGGCCATTGATGGAACCGAGTTGACCTCGGGGTGTATCACCAGACAGACCGAGCCCTTGGGTTTAGTGTGCGACAATGGGCATGTGGAATCCGTGGTTTTCGATTTGATTGATGCCCCCTCGTTTGGCTTGGTTCTGGGGGTCCCGTGGTTACAAACGCACAACCCCAGGATTGACTGGGTACAAAGATTGGTCACCTTGGACTCGGTACACTGCTTAAAGAACTGTTATGTAGTGGCGGCGGAGCAGATTAACCCTTTGTCCTGTGCGGCCACCGAGACGTGTAGAAGCCCTCCACAGTATGCGGCCTATGAGGAGGTGTTTGACAAAGAGTGTGCCCAAGGTCTCCCTCCCCACAGGTCATATGATTGTAAGATCGACCTCATACCAGGGGCCCCGTTGCCATGTAGTCGGGTTTATGCATTATCCGAACCAGAAGAGGCTCATCTGAAGACCTATATAGATGAGATGTTGTCATTGGGGTACATACGCCCTTCCTCTTCGCCCGTGTCATCGGCTATCTTTTTTATACCGAAGAAGGAGGGGTCCTTGAGGGCGTGTGTGGACTACCGTACCCTGAATTCCGCCACGGTTAAGAACCGTTACCCTCTTCCACTCATCTCCGTGTTACTGGACCAACTCCGCAAGGCTACAGTGTTCACTAAACTGGACTTGCGGGGCGCATATCATCTTATCAGAGTACGGCCAGGGGATGAGTGGAAGACGGCTTTTAAGACGAAGTATGGATTGTTCGAATACACTGTAATGCCGTTTGGTCTATGCAACGCGCCCGCGGCGTTTCAGTTCTTCATAAATGAAGTACTTGGGAAATATCTGGACCAAACCGTTATAGTGTATTTGGACGACATTCTCATTCATTCGGAAAAAGGTCTTGATCACACAGAGCATGTGAGGCAGGTGTTACGGACATTACAGGAACATCATTTGTACGCCAAGCTAGAGAAATGTCAGTTTGGGGCTTCTGAAGTGGAGTTCTTGGGTTTTGTTATTTCTGCGTCAGGCATTCGTATGGATCCAAAAAAGATTCAGGCTATTGTGTCCTGGCCAGTGCCGACGAATGTAAAACAAATACAGATGCTCCTAGGTTTCGCTAATTTTTATCGGCGTTTCATTCTCCATTTCTCCGAGATAGTGGCCCCAATAACTCGCCTCCTGAGAAAGGACGTTCCTTTTGTTTGGACTAGTGAAACTCAGGAGGCTTTTCAGATGTTGTTGAAACAGTTTGTGTCTGCCCCTGTATGGTGCACCCTGATCCTGCCCTGCCGTATTTTGTTGAAACAGATGCGTCCTTGTGCGCGGTAGGAGGCGTGTTGTCGCAGAGAGACGAAGCCACTGGCCATATGCATCCGATTGCGTTCTTTTCCAAAACTCTATTGCCAGCGGAACGCAATTATACGGTGGCAGAGAGAGAACTGCTGGCGGTCAAACTAGCGTTTGAGGAATGGCGCCATTATTTATGGGGTGCTCGTCATGTAATCACCATCTACACCAATCATAAGAACTTAGAATTCTTTCGTTCTGCAAGGGCATTAACACCGCGTCAGATGAGATGGGTTTTGTTTTTTAATGAATTCGATTTCATTATAACATATCGACCTGCAGCACAACATGTGAAATCTGATGCGCTCTCTAGAATACATGTGGACATGAAGGATGAAAGTTCCGTGAGTGCAAGCAGGACCATGATAGATCCGGAGAGAATCATAGGGGCATTGACAATGGAAGACTTTCCTGCTCTAGTGAAAGACCGGTTAAGTCATTTGGATCTGGCCCCTTGGTTATCCCTGCCACAAATTGAGATGAAGGATGGGCTGTTGTATAAGGAGGGCAAGTTGTTTATTCCCCCTGGGCTGAGGGATGAGGTGTTGGGGTGGTGTCATTCCTCTACCTTGGCAGCACACCCGGGTATACGAAAGACGAAGGACCTGTGCATGAGGTGGTTTTGGTGGGAGTCCATGTCAAGAGATGTTCAGGGTTATGTAAGTGCGTGTCCAGTGTGTGTAACAAGCAAGCCCTCGCATTGCAAACCTTTGGGACTTTTACAGCCTTTGGCAGTACCACCTGGTCCCTGGCATTCCTTGAGCATGGATTTCGTAACCGATCTACCTACTGTCACAGGTCTTACTACAGTATTGGTGGTGGTAGATATGTTTACCAAGATGGCCCACTTCATCCCGTTTCCCAAGATTCCTACCGCAAAGGAGATGGCAATGGTGTTCATGTCCTCAATTGTACGTTTACATGGGTTACCGGAGGTGATTGTATCCGATAGAGGGGCCCAGTTTGTTTCACACTTCTGGTCTGAGTTATGTCAGGTGCTTAAGACCAAGATCTGTCTCTCTTCAGCTTACCACCCCCAGACTGACGGCCAGACTGAACGCACAAATCAGACGATGGAGCAATACTTACGGTGTCTGATAGCGTCCTTGTCGTGCGATTGGGTCACTGCCCTGCCCATCGCGGAGTTTGCCTATAACAACAGTGTGCACTCCGCCTTGGGCATGTCCCCTTTTTTCTGTTCCCTGGGGTACCATCCAAGGGCGATGGCGATACAACCCACGGGTCGCGTGCCAGCCATTGACAGTATATGTAGGCAATTGGGGGAAGTCTGGACCTTGGCTAGGAATAGTCTTCTGGAGGCAAAGGAGGCTATGAAGACACAAGCGGATAAACACCGTGTTCCTGCTCCTGCCTACACGACTGGGGATCTAGTGTGGCTGTCTTCCCGCAATTTGAGGTTACAGGGCCCGCGTAAACTGCAGCCCAGGTTTGTGGGTCCTTATCCCATCCTCCAGGTTATCAATCCAGTAGCAATGAAACTTCAGTTACCACAGGAGTATAGTGTGCATCCTGTTTTCCATACTTCACTGCTCAAACCCTATGTGCCAACAGATCAGGTGCTACCACCCCCCCCGGCGGTCTTGGTTGATGGACAGGAGGAATACGAGGTCCAGGCTATCCTGGATTCGAAGCGTGTCAGGGGACGTTTACACTATTTAGTGGACTGGAAGGGGTACACTAAAGACGACAGGTCCTGGGAGCCAGCTGGGGAGGTTCACGCCCCGCGGTTGGTTCGGGCATTCCATAGATCACACCCCTCCAAGCCCAGACCGGTGGGGAGGATTGTCGGGGGGGGGGGTACTGTTAGGATTCAAGCTAGTCCTACCTCTGTGACCATGCCTTGCTATCATATGACCAGGGGTAGGGAGATAAATAGCCAGTCCTACCTTTAGCTCACTGCTCGATATTGCCAGTGTTTGGATTCCCTTCCTGGTTGTTGGTTGCTGAAGTCGGCAGAGCTGAGCATTCTCATCTATTAGCTAAAAGATCCCTTGTTGCTGCCTTGTTTTCTCTCACGGGCTCGTGAGAGAGTTAGGGGTTTTTCCTTCTCCTTTTTGGTCCATTCCCTGCCTTTCTCTTTCCCTATTAGTTGTTTAGAGGTATCCCGGTATTCCCTTCCCTCCCTCTTTTATTTTTTCCTGTCCCTCGAGTGTTTTCTTTTTAGGGTGAATTGGGGGCTCCCGTTCATTCCAGCGTGTTGTTATATTTGCAAACGCTGACTTTCCGAGACGAAGACGCTACCTCTAGCGCGTCTCGGTTCAGATTCAATCCGCCTCGTTATTTGCGGAAGTGACGTTTCGGGTCACTCCGCGGCGGTTTCAGTTCCAGTAGCGCTGCTGCATAGCGCAACGGAGGGTTCCCTGCCCTTGGCCCCTTCGAAATAATTATTTTTGCACTACGGGGTTTTTTTGGTAACGGCAGCCAGCCGTCCCTGACCTTTTTTCCCCACGTTATAATTTGATACTTGGACACTTGCCGATATCGCTCCTTTCCCCATTCTGCTACGATCAGAAGTGCAGACCAAGGAGTACCACGTTGTTTTGCTGCAGTACTCCGCCTCTTTACGAAGCAAATCCTGCATGGGTCACAGGTGAGAAGGGTTGTAGGGTGGATAAGGCATGGTCCTGGGAGGCTGGTGCTATTGGAAACTTGTATCTATGAAAGGTGTTGTTTCCTTCTTATAATTGCTACAGGTGCAGAAGCGTAAAGACAAAGGGAGCAGTGTCCTGAAATCTACAAGGGTGGTAGACTTGGTGTCTCCTCTTTATTACCACCCTCTTTTCTTGTCCATAGGTGCCCCCACAGTGTTGCTCCTGTGGGTGTCCAGTGGACGGGGGAAGGGGATTGGTACGTGCTACGTTCCTGCAGTGCTTGGGCCGGTGGGAGTCTAACACTGGACACCCACAGGAGGTGAAGAGTAAATTTGAGCGTCCCTAGTTTGACTGTTTGACTGTATTCCCTTACCAGGTTAACTGCACTGAACCTAAGGCCTTGGGATCAGCAAGCGTCAGGTTCCAGAGCCATATGGAGTAGACAGGCGTGGGAGAGCATTGAGGAGCTTAGGATTTCTTACGCTTAACTAAGTGTTGATAAGAGTAGACAGTAGGTAGGAGTGGAGTGTCACAATTGTACCAGAGTTTTTTCCCACAAGGAGCTACAGTAATTATATAACCAAAGCTAAGTCCTAAATATGAGATCAGGTAAAGTAAGGACTGTGGGAGCAGCAATTAAACGCACAAAAAAACTACAGCAATCAAATGTGGTAAAAAAATGTAAAATAAATACTCCAGGACAGAACCAATCTCTCATAAGCCCGATCGCTCGGATGTTCGAGAAATCTCTAAAAATACCTGATAAATTTCAATTTCTGAAGGATCCTGCGGGTGGTATATTGTCAATGACAATGGAAACTAATAAAGATAAATTACAAACACCAATAAAAACCTTTTAATGCTAATACTAATACTAATACTAATGCTCTAAATCATTCAAAAAACAACAAAGAAATCAAATATTTGGACCAAAATGAGCTTGTCTGGAATGAAAATGAATCTGTGGATTTAGAAATACAAACAGCAGCCCAACAGCAGGGGGAAATTCAAGAACAATTCGCAAAAGCTATACGAAATTGCCATATGACGATAGAAAGTAATATAGCTGTAACATCTAACCCGGCTATCAATACCGCAAACAAACTGCTGTCGCAACCTGTGGGATCTAACCAACAAGATTGCCACGATATAGTTGAACAAGTGGAGCAGACATTACAAAGGGTCCCTCTTGAAGTCAACGTTGAGATTACAAACAGGGCGGGCATAATTTCTGAGGTAACTAAGGTAACTGAAATACACCCAGACTATCAACCGGAATCCCAAAGGAGCATTCGGATTGACAGTATATCTAATGAAGTGGAAGATAACAGTGTAAACAAGGTTGAAATTAGGGAGCAAACAGTAGACTCCGTGGGATCTGAAGATATCAAAGATGAAACCCTGGAAACTGGAGCAAAACATCAGGGCGTAGTCAAACCCTGGGATATTTTTTACCAAACATCTACCCTCACGTTGGAAGCCCTTCACTATCAATCAAATAAAATGGATATACAAATCGACCTTTTAACAATGATGGCAAATAATGTGGCTGGGATAGACAACAAACTGGCCTAATTAAACGATCTGATAGTCAGAGCACAAAGAGACAACGAAAAAATGTCCTCAGATAACATCTATGTGCCTATCATGGATAAACTTTCAGCCTTACCTGCGGTCTTAACAAGCATAATAGATGATGCCAAAAGAACCATACATCACAGTAAGGCAATCCCAAAACAAACATCACAAATTCCATGGGAAGGGAAAAAATTACATCTGGGGATGGTACGGGCAATTCTATTCCCGTAGGGCCACAACAATTAATAAATCAATTTGATGATCCAGTTAATACACATATTTTACAGGTAAAGGATTATCAGGACAATGAAACCCAGTGTGAAGCTCTGCGTAAACTCGTCAAAAACGATCAAAATCTGATTGATACCGAGCCGGATGGATTCTCAACAATGACAAAACGCCAAAAGAAAAAACTCTGTAAAGCAAGAAAAAATGAGAAACAGAAGGTGCATACCACAAGTATTCCCCCAAAGGACCTTAAATCTTCTAACCCCGGACCTAACAACTTCTTCCCTATCTTTGGAAAAAAAGCAGTAAACGCTCATGGTTCGATAAATACTAATGGATTACAAAACCAGGATCGGGAAGAATATAGAGAAGTGGAAGTACAATTAATAAACAGTATGCCAGAGAATATACAAATGGGATCTATCCAGAATAAAAACCTGAACAAGGAAGAAAGATAGCAAACTACTCTTAACTCTGAAAGATATCAAACTACTCTTAACTCTGACACAATGAATCAAAGCATTGCTACTAAAGAGTCGGAAATAACGAATTCTCATCTCAAAGGTTGTTTGAAGGAAAATATCAAAAAAGAAGACATTACCCTAACTGAGAGAAGGGCAGAAAGTAGTCAGGACATAATATCTGAACGAGACCACTTGCAGATTGAATGTGTGAATGGTAATAAAACAGTAACTTGTACAATGAAACACACTAAAAAAACGGAGGTTGTAAATCAACACAATATTGAAACTAATGAGAAACTCAAATTTACACCAGAATTCCGCTCTAGAGGAAGACATGATATCCTTAATCGAGGGAATTTACTGCGACTTTTCAAATCTATACCTTCCCTCAATAACATTGTATCTAATGATATCATATCTGTCCAATTTATGGATGATGACCGGTTTAGCCAGTCCCCAACTTTAATCTCACTGTCCTCAATATCTATAGCCGATCAGATAATGAAGGAGCAAAAGTTATTCAAAACCTGGAGTATAGTACTCACCAAACAAACTCCAGAGGTTTACCCTAGTCCTTTTGCAGGAAATGAAACTCCACCGAAACATAAGAAGGTAGGGACGAATACTATATCAGTCCTAAGAAACGCACTTGCCAGATCTCCATGGAAAAATGAATGTACAATCTTGCAAAAAGATGCAGAAAGAAACTCCGAAATAAATGTAAAATGGATCAACTTGGCACTGCATAGCAACCAGAGTCAATGAAATAGAAGTCCACTACAAACTGGAGCTAAAAGCACACATAAAGAAAAAGTTGCAAAATGCTAACTTGGAATGCGGCTGGACTAAGTGAAAAAACTAATGATCCTTTATGGCAGGGCTTTGTTAAGCAATATGATATTTTGACCTTGTAAGAGACATGGGATATATCATCCAGTTTTTCTTTAGACGGCTTTCTTAGTTTCTCAACCCCAGCAGTACCGGGGTTGAGAGGAAGAGCTAAAGGGGGCCTGCTTACACTGTTCTCACCTAACTTGGTAGGGGTTTTTTAAAAAAATAGATCCTACCCCTTTGAATTCATTGATAATTGAATGGACCACTTCGGACCAACAAAAACTTTTAATTGTTAATTTTTATAATTCCAGGGCGGGCTCATCTGAGAATAAGCATTTGACTGCCCTGGCAGATTTTCTGTCAGTCTACAAACATGATTGCACTTCTGCCCCAAAGATGGTTATTATGGGAGATTTTAATATTCTCCCTTGTGAGGGGGATTGTTATAATGATCTACACGGAGGATCACCTGTGGAGGGGGTCCCCCATTTTGAACATAGTAAGGAGGGTGATGCCCTTGAGAGTCTCCTTGCTAATTTAAACTTATTCGAACCAGGCTTAGGTAACGACGAGACCAGAGCACCTACATTTATTGGGAGGGACGCAAACACAGTTATTGACTATATTTTTGTTTCACCTGAGGTGTTAGCCAAAACGCAGGAATACAGTGTAGTGACCGCAATTTTTAGTGACCACAATCCTGTCTTATTGGCTATAGATCCTGAGATTTTCTTGCATGGCAGGAAATCAATCGTGGTTGCCTCTAAAGACTTGTCAACTGGAGGGCAGGGCAGGAGGATAAAATGGGAGAGGGTCATCCCAGAAACCTTTTTTAAAACACTTGCACAGGAAACTGAGGATAATATGGCTGTCTGCTTAGACTCCTCTGCCTCAGGGGCTGATGTTGTGGATGCCTATGTAGAGATATGCGCACGGGTTTCCAAGAATTTGGAGTCTAGAAACGGCTCACATTGTGAGAAGGCGTTTAAATGGTTTGACAAAAAGTGCTCACTCGCCCATAGTGCCCTACTTAAAGCGCTGAAATGTAGACCCAGGGATAGGTTAATCGTGGCGAACCTCCGTAAGGAATACAAACTGGCACTTGCAAATCGCAAGAATCAAATTAAGGAAGAAGCTTGGGGTCACCTACAATCCGTTGATGTGTTGAGAGACAGCAAAAAAGTCTTGGCTATCATCAATCAGTCGTTTTTCACTGAGGAAGGGAAAACAGATATGGACTGTGTAATTGAAGATGAGGTTGGCTAATTCATTTTAGAAACATCTATGACATTGAGCAAGGGGTTTCTACTCCCCCAGATTTAGTTGTACCTCGAAACTATATGTTCAATAAGGCCCCTGGACCGGATGGGGTCCCTGCAGTTCTTTACATTTTGTACCCACAATTTTGGTCCAAAATTTTAACAAATGTCTTCAATGCAATACTCACCGTAGGCCCTCCAATGTCTTGGTCAACCTCCATTATCGTTCCGATTTTCAAGAAAGGGAACAGGGGAGACCCCGCTTGCTACAGGCCAAACTCCCTGTTGGACTCTGCCGTAAAGATCTTAGGCAGAGTAATCTTACAGAGATTGGGAGATTAGCTTGAGGGGAGTGGGGTTCTCTCTGATCTCCAGTACGGTTTTAGGGCACACAGGGGGACCATGGATCAATGTCTAAACCTTCATTTTATTATTAGCAAGTACACAGTGGTGAAGGAGGGGCTTTTATATTTGGCTTTCATGGATCTTTCTTCCGCATTTGATTTGGTTAACCGTTCTAAATTATGGTTTATTTTGCGGGATATGGGTTTGGACACTGCGTTGGGTAATTTCTTAAATGATCTTCACCAAAACTTGTCGGCTTCTATTAGGGTAACAAGGGAGGGCAGATGTACTGAGCAATTTAGATCAAGAAGAGGGGTCAGACAAGGTTGCATTCTGGCCCCTCTCTTATTTAGGCTTTACATCAACTCTTTGGGTAAATCCTTAGATCTGGCCACCCTGGACGTCCCGCGTATGGGAGGGACAGTCATACCGGTCCTCCTGTACGCGGATGACGCCATCCTACTTGCTCGAAGCGGCAATGGACTCCAAAGATTGTTAGATCATTTTGGCTCCTTTATGGAGGCCTTAGACTTAAAAATCAACTCCTCGAAATCCCACGTAATGGTGGCGGGTTCACGCAGGAAAATTATGAAGATCAAAACATTTACATGCAAAGGAATGCCAATCACAAGGGTACCTTCCTTTTGTTACTTAGGGGTCTTATTTGATGAAAGAGGGAATTGGGGCCCCCAGTTGAAACTCAAGGGTAACATGGTTGCAAGATCAACCACAGCCCTTATGAATTTTTCAAAAAGATTGGGTGCAAGACCCATGGAGGCTATGATCCGTATTTATAAATCAAAGTGCATAGCAATTGCCTCATATGGGGCTGATATATGGGGCTACGTCCCAACATCAGGGATTCAAATCGTAGAAAATAAGTTCATACGATCCCTCCTGTCACTCCCTCAATCATTCCCTACATATTCCATCCACTGTGAAGTAGGCTTGGGGTATATTTCTGCCCACTTAAAAATGGCCCCTTTATTACGATGGGTTAAAACCTGGCTAAATGAGGAGATCACGCTTAACCACATAATACTCAAGGATTGTATGGCCCTGGATAGAGCAGATAGAATACCCTGGCTTGCGTATGTTAGAGCGGCAGGCGTGAGGCTGGGGCGTCCAGAAATGTATCTATCACCACAGGGTCTCAGAAATGAGGATGTAGGGTGGATAAAGCGCAACTTCCTTAACTTACTTGAGTTGGAAAGGGAGGAAGTTGAACTCAAGAAACCTATGGTGAGATCAATCTATCAACTTGTGATCTCGCCAGTCATGGAACCCTATTTAAAGTACGTGACCAACTCTTACCATCGTTTCCTTCTAGTTAGATTCAGGTTCAACCTCATCCACCTCACACTAGGTACCTATCTGAAGTGGGGGACCCCTGAAGATACTCCACCCTGCACCTGTGATAGCTTCTCTACACAGGACACGCTTCATTTGGTTATGTTTTCCGAGCATTTTCAGGTAGCTCGCAAAAAATGTTTATACCCTGTTCTGAAGGAATTAAAATTCGTACAGGTGAGGCCTGCCCTCCTTCATTTACAAATGCTTGATTCTATGCAGGTCACGCATAGTGTAGCCAGTTTTTTGGTAGCGGCAGCGCGTATAAATAAAACCAGACTCACCCTAATGAATTCACTATCAGGAGGACACAAAATTTTATGAGGAATGTCTGAAAATAGGGTTGGGCCTTATATTTATGATGTAGATTTTTGTACCTTTTCTCTTTGTATCAAAGATTTTAACTGTTTTAGATTGTTTGAACTGCAATCGTGTGTATATCTTATTTCTGTTCAAATTTTAATGTGTATTTAATGTGTATATAATGAAAATCTGTATTGCATTGCTTTTATGGTTTTTATTAACCGAAATAAAGATGTATTGACTGACTGACTGGCTACCACATTGAAGGAAGCAATGTGAGTGCATTAAGCTACCACTGTGGGCTGAAAAATTACAACACCGGACCCATTTTAGGGACTGTAGTTCGAATTAGAATAATACTTGGCAAAGGCTGCAAGAAAATTAGCAGGTAGGTGTGTTTGAGTTAGTGGATGCAGAATAAGATGAAAAGGAAGAAAGGTAGCAGATGCGGAAAGAACCCACTGTCTTGTAAAGAAAATGGGTGTTTGGTTTTCTAGTGCATTACAGACTGAGTCAGATTCCGCAGTGGGAGCCTGAGAAATGGTTTTCTCATCTAAGCAGTTAAGCAAGTGCACAAAGTGCACATACTGTGTGGTTAAAAGGACGCAAGTGTTTAAATTACCCACTGTCATTCACGGGTAGTAGTTACCAAGTAGGGTTAATAAAGGGTCTGAACTTTGAATTACTTGAAGAATAATGGATAACCTCAGCCAAGAAAAGCAGCAAGTGTGAACATTTCCTACTGCTTCCGGCTGGGGTATAAGTTACAATAAAAAGGCTCGATAAAGGGCTTTGACTTTTAATCAAAATATGAGATTGAAGGATTGAAGAATTGATAAGCTCAGCCAAGAAAGAGAGGACGTGTGCCAATTTCCCTCTGTGTTTGGCTGGGGTAGTAGCTAGAACAGTAAGGCTTGCAAAAGGGCTTTGACTTGAGAATATGACATTCAAGAATAATTGATAACCCCAGCCAAGAAAGGTAACACGTGTGTGAATTTCTTACTTCAGCCGGGGTAGTTGTTAGAATAAAAAGGCTTGATAAAGAGCCTGCACTTTGAATACGAATATGAAATAGAAGTATAGTTGATAACCATAGTCAAGAAAGGCAACAAGTAGGTATGTGTAGATGATGTGTTGATTGAGTGGAAGATGAATAATGTAAAAAATAAGTAAAGCTGCAAGTGTGTAAATTAACCACTGCGTATAGCGGGGAAGTAGTTACAATAAAAAGGCTTGATAAAGGGCCATGACTTTGAATTAGTATATAAAATTCAAGAATAATTGATAACCCCAGCCAAGGAAGGCAGCAAGTAGGTGTGTGTCCGTGTAGATTATGTGTTGATTGAGTGGAAGATAAAAAAGGTGAAAAATAAGAAAGGCTACAGATGCTCAAAGTACCAACTGTCTTGTGAGGGAAGTGGATGTTTTGATTTCCAGTCGATTACACAGACTGTGCATCGGATTCTGCAGTGAGAACTTGAGAAATGGGTAGCACATCTAAGCAACCAATGCAAGTGGACAAAGTACACACACTGTGTGATGGAAAGGACGCAAGAAAGGTTGCAAGTGTGCACATTTCTTACTGCCTTTGGACAGGGTAGTTCTTACAACAAAAAACCTTGATAAATGTCTAATGACTGATGTGGAGAACAGCGATGCTCCAGTTTCTTATTTTTGATGAAGTTGATAGACTATTTCTCGTAACACAAAACTTCATCGCAATAAATGCATAGAAATTTAAGCTTACCAAATTCAAGATCAATATGTGAGTATGGACTGTTTGCTGAAGATGCTGTTGCAGCAGTTGATGTTCTTGGTGCAGGAGCAAGTGTGTTGTCGTGCAATCTCTGTGTTGCAGCTGAAGCAAAGTTGTTGGGGTGGAGTTGTTTCTGTGTTGCCCTAAATTTGCTGTGCCAAAGGAGTATTTTTTGGAGTGATCACACCTTGAAAGAGTTCTTTGGCAAATTTTATAGGTTACTAATGGGGGTTGTGTTTCAGTTACTTTGTGTATGGATTTCGCTGGAATCTTTAAGGGACACATTAGGGCTTACATAATATAGAAATACTTTGCATTTAGTGAAATCAAATTCTGTTTTATGATGAACGGTTGAATTCTACATCCACCTTTAGGACTAGTGGGAGGGTAGCACTTTAAAGTATTTGACATGTTACACTACATGTGTCCATGCAGCCAAAGAAAACTTAGCTTGGCTATGCATGGGCATCTTCTCACACAAAACGTAGCACTCCGTTTTCAGGATTGCAAAACCTTGCCATAGGAGTGACTGATGAGTTTACATATGTGAGTGAGAAAAGCCAAACAAGTACGTTTGTTTTACATTAGAGATATACAGACTTGAAAGAGTATGCATATAAATCCATGATATCTTTTTTGAAGTTATGGAAGAAAGCAGTGAAAGGGTGTTTAGAAGCAATACTGTCCAGCATAAAAAGTGCACGATTGTTCTTTTTGTTGAGTGTAAAGGCACCTTTTTGATTACGACTATGGAAAAGTGGTGTAACTATATCATAGATTCTATTGTCAGATATCTACCATAGCAATAGTGGAATTACCACTACTTTTTAGACTACCATTGAAGAATTATGTGTAGAGGAGCAGTATTGCTTCTTCACCTTTAAAGAGGAGGAAGATTTACATTTATATTTCAACACCTAAACAAATCATTTTTGTATTTCAAAAAGAAAATTATGTAGGAATGTTGTAGGAAGTGTGGTCCAACTCTAAAAGGATTGTGCAAATCGTGACAGCTGAAAGAAGTTTGTCAAGAATAGTTGTTTACATATGTAAGCAGTAAAAGATAAGTAACAGTTACATTTGGATTCAGAAAGTTAAGGTTGAGTCATCGGCTGCATTCAAAACATTGGACCTGTTGGGAAAATAGTGAAAAGTAAGTTATTAGTAACATTGCATTGTTTAAAGGTCAATAGCTCTTTGAAATGAAAACTTTATATGTATTTATATGGTAAACATAGTTATCTCTCATCACTTAGTGTAAACGTAGTAATGATTCCGTAGGTTGGAAGGGTGTATAGGCAGCT